>NW_027287095.1:85392468-85694968 GCF_022747635.1 Hetaerina americana
CTTGATATTCCTGCCGGTCTGACCGACATAAACGCTGTTGCAATCCTTGCATTTCAGTTTATAAATGTCTGATTTGAGAAGGCTATCCTGGGTGTCTTTTCCATTGGCTAGAAGTTTGGAGAGGGTTATGGGTGGGTAGAAGGCTGCTTTGAGTGAGGTGGGTAGGCAGTTGGAAATTCTATATGAAAGATCTCCCAGAAACGGGATCGAGCACCACTTAAAATCTTTAGTTACTTCGGGCTGTGATACGAAAATGCTTTTTATGGCCATTGCTTTTTGTTTTTTCCGTAGTAATGTGTCAACTAGTTTGGGGTTGAAACCATTGTTGGTAGCTATATTAGTGATATTCACCAGTTCAATTTTGAAGTTTTTGGGGGAAAGGGGGATGTGTAGGAGGCGGTGGATCATGGAGTGGAGGGCTGCGTGTTTGTGAGAAAAGTGGTGTGCGGAATCATTAGAAATTATATGGTCTGTATATGTGGGTTTCCTATAAATTGCAAATTCGTGTCTATTATCCCTAATTGTGATTGTCAAGTCGAGGAAGTTGATGGTACCGTTGACGTCTTTTTCCATGGAGAAGGAGATATTCCGATGAAGAGTGTTTAGGAAATTAAGGAAGGAGTCTAACTGTCGGTTGGTTCTGGTCCATAGGCATAGTATATCGTCAACGTAACGAAACCAATAGCCCACGTTTTTGTTATGCTGATTGTCAGCATTAAAAAGATATTCTTCTACAGAATTGAGGAAGACTTCGGCTAGGAAGGGGGACAGTGGGGAACCCATAGCTAACCCATCCGTTTGGCTGTAAAGGGTGTGGTTGAAACTAAAATAATTCTGGTTAACTGTCATTTTGATGAGGGGGACCAATTCGTCTGAGATATTTTGGGCAATGGTGGAATCCTTGAGTAGTTCTTCCACCCTAAGCAAAGTTTCCGATATTGGTACGCAAGTAAATAAATTGCTAATGTCGAAGGAGACTAGCCTCGCTTTTTCTGGGACATCAATATCTTTCAATTTTCGGGCTAGCTCTATAGAGTTTTTAACTCCATATTTAGGTTTAAAACCTGTGAGATCTCGGATGATGCCGCAAGTCGGTGAAACGCATTGTACCGTATAATAAAATCTGTGGAAAAGTACGAGTCTTTCTTTCTCTTTTAGTCCAAAACTGATGTTCACTTCCTCGGCTATCTCCCTAACAGTTAAACAGCGACTATCCCACACCAAATATTTCACCAAATTTAACATGGTTGGGGTCTGTTGAAGTGGAAGGCCGCCCCTTGTTTACAAATCTTTATCTGTCGAGGTTCTGCCTTATTAAAGACGACTGTACCACTCAAAACACTGGCTTCAACTCATAGCTTCATGAACAAAGACTTCCAGAATCATTCCAAATGTCTCCATAGCACTTTTGCAAAGTTTGAAATAAAAACAAACTGTTCCTCTAGTTCCTTCATTGCTGCAGTTACACGCAGCAACAAACAGGTTAAGACACCGACCTCCGCTGCTGCTGCATAACAACTCAATGTAAAAAAAAACTATCCCTCTCATTTTAGTCGTCAGATGTGTCACTACATGGCACACTGCATCTCATTTCGATCCATCGAACGGTTTGCACAGAATACAATCAGTACGGTCTTTTTTTGATCACACCTTGTCAGGATAACATTGACGACAGTTGCCTTGAATAATGGTCCTGAGTACAGACATACGATGTCTGAAATGGAAATCAGCTCTAGTAACATCCTGATAGAAAGTGGAAACTACTTCAAGATGGATTAATGACACCATGAAATTTTTAACAAAGAATAGGGTTACTTAATAGCATCTGTCATGCCTTGAAAAATAGCCATTACACAAATTATAACAGAGTAAGCATAAGTGCATTTTGATTGCTTGTACTAATGACTTTTTGCTGTGCATGGGATTCATCCCTGACTTCCTCATGTTAAAATGCTCTTACTTAGCATAGGGAGTTCAGAATACATCCTTTGCTGCAAGTACAGCTTGACTGTAAATACATTTGTGAGCAACATCTGACTGTCCTCAAACCAGTTCTGCTTAACTAATTGCCCCTGCCCAACTGCCTTTGGTTTCCCCAGTCAGTGTACATTTATGGTTCAGCGAGCAGCAGCTCACATGCAGAATATCAACCATTGAATTTCACACACAAATGGAATTCACATGTACATAACACAACCCTTCCACACACTAGACACAAAAACCCAGACATGTACCAAAAAATTCACTCCCTCAAGTTATACACTGAACCCCTTTGAAATGGTCTCTTTTCAACTCTGTGCTATCGGATTTCAAATATTGATGATTAAGTGGCATTAATTTATTTTTTGCCCCACTGCTGGTCACCTTACATCCTCCGAATGCCTTCCTTTTTTTTCCATCCCTCCACTTCTTCCACCTCCTCATGGACATCAACAGAGGGTCAGATCAGACTGGTGCCAAATGACCCATTGAGTTTAAAGATCAGATTCCACTGAAGTCGTCCACCTGCAGAAGCAATGAGGAGAATGGTATTCAATCACTACACCTTCATGAAATATGAAAAACCGCGATTGAATGCTGATTGAGCAATGAGTCAAAACATTATTTACCACTTAGCAATGCATAATTTTAACCACAGTAAACACTATAATACTTAAATATATGCCAAAATAAACAATTTAAACAACAATTTATTTATGCAAATGCAATATAATATGTCCACAAAAACAGGATGACAGCGATATAATTTATACACACACTTTTATGTTTGGCTCAAAATTAGTGGCCTATTTTCATTGATTCATTAATGAATTCATTATTATATTGACATATTACGAGGGTCATCCGGAAAGTAGTACCCGTTCGTGAAATAAAGAGACAAAAGTAAATATTAACAAACATAAAAAATTTTATTTGAAAGAGGATACTTTAAACTACTTCTCAACATAATCTCCAAGCAAATTAAGGCATTTGTCATAACGTGTGACAAGTTTCTGTATTCCTGCTGCATAGTCCTTCGCCGCCAGCTCATTGAGATACGTGAGGGACCCATCTTGCACAAATTTTTGCATAATGCAGATGGTGTTTAACAATTTCATGAACAATTGTTCGAGAAACATTGGGAAAATGCTCACAGATGTCATCAATTGTGACGCGCCGATCGTTCCTCACGAATTCGTCAACTGAGCTCACCAGTTGGTCTGTAATGACAGACGGTCTCCCCGAACGCTCATCGTCGTGTGTGTTCCCCCTCCCCATGTTGAAGTTGCGACACCACCGCCGAACAGACGACTCGTCCATTACATTGTCTCCATACACCTCCTTTAATTGGCGATGAATATCACATGGGCGAACGTTTCTTGCATTGAGGAATTTAATCACTGCCCTCACTTCACAACTGGCGGCGTTCTCAATTTTTTTAAACATTGTAAACAATCACAGAAACAACACAGGCAATGCTAGCGTCACGCAACTTGGCTCAGAGAAGGCAGACAAGCCACTGAAGCTATCTGACCTCGTCCAGCGGCTACTCGCGTCGTCAGCACTTCATGCGGCACGAACGGGTACTACTTTCCGGATGACCCTTGTATGTACGGGTCACACATTGAATTAATATAAATCAATGAAACTCAAAGTTATATTTAACAACTGATATCTTGCAAATATATCCTGGAAAAGCTATTCTCAGCAATTTTATCACTAAAAATTTGGCGATAAAACTTCCTCAGTCGATCGTTAAGATAGCGACTTTCGCTCCAGTTTTTTTTGGACATTTTAGGCTCATGAATGAACGTACCACCAAAAGAGACTGATAAATTTCATTGATAAACGTATTAAAATTATGCCTAATTATCAAAATCTATACAAGACAACACAAGGGTATGTTGGGGGGAAGATGTCAAGGCACAAGCCTTTCATTCAAAAATATGCAATTGTGCGTACAAGTGAACATACATGGTGGGGCAGAATGGACTCCCTAGTTTCAAAAATCACTGAGGAGCAAGCAGGTGAATTAGCAGAGTGAGAGTAGTGGCATTAGCTGGGGAAATGATGCCATTTTCAGTAGTCACCATCAAGAGGTCTGGTGAATATCGAGGCTTTGTCGAAGAAACATTCTTTAAGAACAATAAGTGTGGTGGCGATGCAGAGGGCGATGTGGTCTAGCATATAAGTGCATTTCCACCTCTCCGGCTCAGTAAATAAGCAAGAATTTTCGTTTCTGGGTGACTGACAACCCTCGCAAACTTCTCCCAAGATCTCTTCATAGCCCTTAAGTGACAAATTGGTGCACTATATCCTCCATAGGCATTATTGGGCCTTACTTTTTTGAATTTCGAGGTTCAACTGTTACTGTGAACTCTGTGCCCTTTTGTGAGATGCAGGAGAACGTTTTACTCCCCAAAATGGAAGGGTATGGTGAGGAATATGACACAGAAGCCTTTTAGTTTCAACAGGATGGGGTCACGGTGCATGTCGCCTGTCATTCACGCCATATCCTGCAAGAACAATTTGCCGGGCGCCTGATCTCCTCACAAGGGGATGTTCCATGGCCCCCCCACTCCCTGGATTTGAGCTCATGTGATTTTTTTTCTTTGGGGATATCTCCAACCTGAAGTTTACAAAGTTTGACCAAGGACCTTGGAAGCTCTTAAGGGGACAAATACAGATGTCATAACGCAGCATATGCTGAGAAGAGTTCTTGAAAACTTTTTTGAATGTCTCGACATGTGCATCGCTCACCAAGGTCGGCACTTGGATGAAATAATTTTCAAATCCTAATACAAATAAAATGGCATTGGATGTAGTTTTCGGAAATAAAAATCTTTTTTAATTATCTTGGTTGGTTTTTTTTACGATTGACCCATAAAATCATGGAGTCTATTCTGCCCCACCCTGAACAAGGCCAGTCTGAAATGTATCTGACCTTCAATTTTGCCATGCACAAAAGTGATGCTAAGAATGAGTTGATATTGATGGGCCTTACATCCGTACACCCATGACTCATCACCAGCACAGGACCTGCTGGACACCACCAACACTGATCTTCAGTTTCTTAACACCATCATAACTGGTCAACCCAACAAAATCAAGTCATTCCGTCATATTGAGAGAAATGAATATAATATGTTGAACATGTACAACAGCGCTTCACACGGCGGCCTGCAGACAGTGACTGGCTCACACAAAGGTGGAGAAATAATTCAAGCATGTGCATTAAGCTGTCGCCTTCCACGTGCACATTTGAGTTGTTCCAACATCACTGCTGTGCGCAGGCAACTTCAAGGGCAGTTCCCTTTTTGACAGGCCTCATATATTTGAAGATATACAAGGTTTTTCCTGAAAGTAATGTCAGTATGTCTATTTCAAATCATTTGTTGATTTTTCGTTACAAGTGTTCAAAATTCTTCAAAATGAAGGCTCCTTTTGCGTAAATACATCGGCTCTTGCGAGGCTTCCAGCTTTCAAATATGCTGCAGTAGGCCTCCTTTGGAATGTCCTTTAATGCTGCAGTGCAAGCTGCTTTCATCCCGTCTATTGTCCCAAAATGCTTGCCTTACAAGGGTGTTTTGAGGCATGGAAACAAAAACAATTCGGGGGAGACACGTCCGGGCTGTACAGGGGCTGGGGGATCATTGGCATCCCTGCTTTGACCAAGTAGTCTGTGACAATGAAGGTGCTGTGGGCCGGTGCATTGTCGTGGTACAACTTCCCGTGGTCTGCGATGTCCGGCCGGATGCGTTGAACTCTGCGTTTCAGTCTTTTGAAGACTTTCACATAAAATTTGGAGTTCACAGCGGTTCCAGGTTCTGACACCTCGAGACAAAACAGTCCTTGGATGTCAAAAGACACGATGTGCATGATCTTGACCTTTGATTTGCTCATTCTGGCTTTCTTTGGATGAGGTGATGCTGATGTGTGGTCCGATGATTGTCTTTTGGTTTCCGGGTCATATTCAAATACCGAAGTCTCGTCACCAGTAATGATGCTGACCAAAAATTTGGGATCATGTTTGCACATGTCAAGATTTTCTTTGTACGTTCCAACGCGGCGTGTCTTTTCGCTGTCAGTGAGCACTTTTGAAACCATTTATGCTCCCACCTTCCTCATGCCAATATGGTTTGTAACGATCTCATAAACTTGAGTTTTTGGAATGTTTAGCATGTCAGCCATTAAACGAACACTTAATCGTCGGTCTGAGTTCAACAGTTCCCTCACTCCAATCACATTGTCGGCTTTGATGGTTGTGGATGGCCACATGGCGCAGTCCTTGTTGTCGACCTCTTCCCGGCCTTCCAAAAAGGCCTTGTGCCACTGAAACACTTGCCGATCTGATAGGGCATCTTCTTTGTAAGCAGTCTTGATCATAGATAAAGTTTCCAAAGCAGTCTTGCCAAGTTTCACGCTAAACTTGATCACAAATCTTTGTTCTACCAAGCACTGCATTTTCACTTGCACAAAATCAAAAAACAACCCTCGCAGACAGGCCCGCTCTTTCTCTCCACATGCTCGGAGCACACTGAGTGACACACGAAACGCTGCTTAGCTGGGTTCTCCCACTATCAGATTAAACCGTTCTGATCACAGTCATACGTACAGTCGTGACACAATGAAATCACTGACATTACTTTCAAGATATACCTTGTAGATAGACATACCTATCCTTACAATTCCACAAATACAAGCCTATCTATCTCTCTTATAATAATCTGGTGGACCAAACTGCCAATGACAAAAGCACCCCTTTGGTGTCACAAACAAAATCACGGGATCGGGCAGTGCAGTGGCTAACGTACAGGCTTCCCACCAAGAGTACGGGTTCGAATACCAGAGGCGGCAGATACTATATTTTTTAGTGGTATCCTGATCCTTACTTGAGATGCTTTGTGGAGAGCACTTTGAGTGAGTACGACGCCCGTCGGATGGGACGTTAAACGACAGACCCCTTGGCACCTTTCAACAAGAGCAGGCTAATGCCAACGCCGGGTGCTCTCCAACATTACTTCCCCATCCATCCCAAATGGCACAAATGACCTTAGATGTCGGTCACCTCCCCTAAAAATACTTAGTCAAGCCTACTCACTTTGTGATTCAAAGGACTCGAATCCTAATTCCTCCACCACACACCCGACTCGGTTCCCTATTCTATCCTCATAGCGATTAATACCAAATTCAACGGACTCCCTTCAGTAAACTTCTTCAAATTCCTTATTAACATTTCTTCTCCCATGAATTCCAATTACTTGATGCACATTTTAACTGCTGCATAACTATAGCAAAGTAACTCTTCCCTTTCCCCTTTCATTATATTCTCACACAATTCCTTTAATGTCCCATTTTGACTTGCCTACATATTCTTCAGATGTGTATACCCCAAGAATGGTTAAGATTACAATTTAAAATCCAAGGTTCTCACCTGTTCTGAGTTGCTTAAACCAAGCCACTCTATTTTGTCCCTTTGGTATTGATCCTATTTTTTTAAAACAAAAGTTTGTTAATGTGATTTTTTTATCAATAGTTTTCATGAGGCACATTTATTTTATTGGAACTGATAATTGTATTTTTGAACCCTAACTTTGTCCCTGTTTCAAAAATCCTAGTGTAGCTAACACTTATTATATTCGAGAATAAGGGATCAAGTCACTGTGGTGGCTAGCATACTGGCTTCTCACCCAGGAGGCCTAGGTTCAAATCCTGGAGACAGCAAATCTTTTTCATTGGTATCCCTATTCCTACTTAAGGTGCTTCGCAGAGAGTACTTTGAACGAGTATGCCATCTATCAGATGGGGCATTAAGTTGTGAAACCCTTCATGCCTTATGTTAAGAGTATGCTAATGCTGACGCTGGGTTTCCCTCCACCCTTCCTCCTTTCCCGTCCATCCCTAATGGTGCAAATGACCTCAGCTGTCGGTTGCCTTCCCTAAATCAACTACTACTACTATAATGAATAAATGAACATTTTAAATGTAAAGGGGTAGTGCCACAAATTATTAGAAATGCCTGCTATTATTATATTATGTGATGCAAAATGCGCGAGGGAGCCTCTGCAGCTTGTTAGTTGAGTAGCTGGGAGACCCGTGATAGGAGAGCAATTGTCGGGAAAACATGTTGCCCTGGACTTTGAAAATAAAGAATTCTCATGGCATATGCTTTCATTCACTAAATATTTTCTTCAAAAACCAGTAATCATTCATAAGTGACTGGATTTTATGTGCATCACGTAAACGAGGTCTATCCAATAAATACTCGAACTGGTGCAATCTGGCGGCCATGTCGCGGACTAGTATAGCCCCACCCACAAGTGGCGCTAGTTGCCTGAGACCCAATGAGCCATCTTTGCTTGGCGGATCGTCGAGCTGTACGTATGGTGCCATTAATGTGTTAGTTTCTGTTGTCCTTGTTTTCTCTCTTTGACGAACATGGAAATTGACGGAATCTTGGAGCAACAAATCAACATCAAGTTTTTGGGTGAAGTGCGTTAAAAGTTATCAAGAAATTAATGAAATGTTGACAGCTGTTTACGGTGATAATGCTCTGAAGAAAAAATCTGTTTTCAAGTAAATTAAACCAATCCAAAAAATTAAGAAAGAGCAGATTGAAAATCAAAGCCACGCTCCTGGTATTCTTTGATGTCGAAGGTGTTGTTCATCACCAATTTGTTCCTGAAGGACAAACAGTAAATGCTGAGTTCTACCTTACAATTCTCAGGTTTTTAAGAAATCGCATGCATCATGTGCGACCAAATTTGACTCAAGGCAATGCATGGATCCATTACCATGACAATACACCAGCACATTCAGCATTGATTTTTCGCCAGTTTCCGGCAAAAAATTCAATCGCAATCCTTGATCATCCTCCTTATTCACCAAATCTAGCCCCCTGCAACTTTTTCCTATTTCCAACATGCAAAAATGAGATGAGGGGACATCACTGAGAAGACGTGGACACAATAAACAAGAAATGACAAGAAAACTAAAAAGCCTAACTGCCGAGGGCTTCCAAGGGTGCTTTGAACAGTGGAAAAGAAGATGGAATAAGTGCATAGCCTATGAATGGACACTATTTTGAAGGGGACAAAATCAATGCAGACTAAATTTTGCAAAATAAAGTTTTTAATGACATCAGTTTGCGTATTTATTGGGCAGACCTCGTATAATCTCAGTCGGTAGAAGTCATGCTAATATTTCATGAAGTGTCCATTTAAGTGCAGGTTCGCCAGAGGACAATAGATGGGGATGTTGTATAGAGCAAGCCATGAAATCATTGTAGGGCACACAGTTGCAAATAAGGACACAAGTAACATTTACCACAGCAAGAATAGTGCCTTCGAATATCAGTTTGGCGGTGGTTAATAGGAATGGACAACTCAAAAGTTATTAATTAAATATAAATGCTGTAGCTTATGGAGAACAAGGAAAAAACAGCTGCGGACTTTTCAGAGTTAAATTTTTATTTTTAAGTGAGATATGAAGCATTTGAAATTCAACCAGAGCTGCTGCCACACCCACTCAGTAAAATGCATAACCTTTGTGACGTAAAAAGAATGACAGCATAGATACGAGCTGATGCATGAATGGAAATGTTTTGCCTATTTATAAGGACACCACGAATGCAAAAACTGGATACATGTATACTTGTATTGGTCCAATTCTATGACTTGACCAGCTCCTTCAACAGAATTGCTTTACTATTTGTTATCACATAGTGGGTGTTTCATTTGTTCAAAACAAAAGGAGAGAACATGACTGGGATCCATACGTAAAGTTGGTTTCCACAAAACAAGTTGTGCATGTCCCAGTCAATTTCTCATTCGTTACTTTCACTTCTTGCAGGGTAAGGTGTGGTTTCAAGGAAGTGAAGGTGAAAAGAGAATAAATCTGCATATTCCAAAGAAACTGCGGGAGATGCCGCAACAGTAACTTTAACGGAGTCATCCGCTAATGTGCATTTCAATGCAACAATTTCAGAGCATAAAAATCATTCGCCTTGCCTGGGACTCGAACCCAGATCCCTCAATATCCGGTCGAGTGCTTTAGCCACTTAAGCTACCGAGGCGTCCTCTTAAACTCTGAAATTTTGGGGCTTTTAAATCTGCATACTTATAACAATGATATTATTCATTATACAGACAAATGTATGCCTACTCCATGAAGAATACATGGTTTAACAGTTTCATGTTCTAATGTGTGTCATTCATGATATAAATTGATTGATAGATAATTTTCACACAGCAATTTATCAATGCATTGCATTTTGATACGAACATAGCTGATCATGAAATGAGCAAAATATGACCCAGTAAGCCTGCATGGCATGGTCATATTTCATGCACAAGTTCAGAGATAGCGACAATGTTGGCCCCAAAAGAGAAACTCCTTTGGTGATTTGAGTGCTCCTTCCCATTTCTGAATATGTACCAACAAGAACTTTCTTTTCAGCCAATCACATTGCTCTACGCCAGCACAGCAGTAAATAGTAGCCATGGCACCATGCGTGACTACTGTGACATGCTACAAGCCACACTTGGTATTAGCATACAATAAAATATACCTGAGTTTATCAATGTCAAAATATGGATTTCTGTGCCATCTCCTAAAGTTAACAACATGCACTTATACTAGTATTGTAAAGCAACTTCAAAAGAATTCATAAATTTTAAAATTATAAATTATAAATGATGTCACCTCCAACTCTGATTACTCCATCTGCCATTGCTAAAAGCAATCTTTATCCTGTAATACTACCGTTTGCCAATGTTCTTCACAAAAAGATACACAAAATGATTATATACAGACTGGAAATAATTTTAGGTAGCCAAATTGACTCTGAGAGCAAAAAAAAATGACAGCTGGAGCTACCATTTGCCTCATCCCAGACGACCTGAAGCTCGAATAACTCCAAGAATTTCAAGTGACCTACTTTGTACCTAGTGATGTGTATTAAAATCAAACCATGTTACATGGAATCAAATGCTGTGGAAAATCAACACCTCCTGGTATTTACATGCATTAATCTATTCTGGGTTCTAAAAACATCAAAACTACTCAAGATTCAACAATATCATACCATTAATACATCGAGATGGTGTCAGCCATTCCAGTGTGACCGCAACCCTGCACATGATGTCCAGCAAAGCCTCAGATCTTGGATTGTCATAGGCAACCCTGCAAAAAAGAGAAAATTTAGAATGAATCACAACGAAAAATAAGCTGATGTTGATGTATCCTACACGATGCCCCCAAGTGCAATACCCTAATTGGCTACCACAAAACTGTGAAAAGAAAGACACATCAGCTCATGAAAGAAACAGAGAAAGGTACGTACGCTAATTATGTAACTACATTCTGATGCACAATACTCAATTGAAGATTATTTATGAAGGCACCAAAGACAGTGAGATTGCAGAGAAAGCCTAAAGATGAATTAAAAAAAGCAGGTAATGGAAGACGCCAGCACAAAACTATGAAGGAGTTAAAATGTTGCCCGCAGGATATTTGGTAAGCAGCTACTACGCAAACCTCTTGATTTAAATCCCTTGATAATGATTGTGATAAAACCACAGTGATCAACCTCAAGGTTTTAGTTTGATAGGCAAGGGTAAAACTCACCAAATGCTGAACCCTATTTGGTGAGCAGTATTCACACATGCAGAGATAAAAGGGTAACGGGGTAATACATTTCCTTGTATCACATGTGGTCGGCCAGGAACACCTAAGATTGAATCCTACAGTCAGTCAACCTATTGGACTCCATGACTCCCATGATCATTATACTTAAATGCTAATATGTTGCACAATTCATTTCTTCTCCTAGTACTCTTAATTCATTCTGCTAAGCAAGTCATCCTGCTGAAAATGCCAAATACTTCCCTTCATTTCAAGGAGCGTACCAACATACAAATTAAATAACAAAATGTTTTGGCCAAATCAATGATTAATTTTTGCAGAATCAGAGGGTTGGGTTTAGGATAGGAAATAATCACACAGAAATAAAGATTAGTAGTCATTAGAGGCAATAAATTAAAGGAAATGGGATTCTTAATAAATAGCAAGTATGAAATAAATATATAATTTGAGAGATATATACAAGAACATAAAGACTAGTTCACCAATTCAGTACGTGTTTTTGAAGAGGGTGGGTGTTACAAGAGGAACATTAGAATAAGGATTGATGCCAGACAACTTGAGTACATATGCTGAAAAATCAGCAGTGAAATTTTTAATATGGAGCATCATTCTATACAATTTTAAAACTTTGCCAATGAGGCGAGGGGATAAGGGTAGATTACAGGCTAATAAGATGTGAGTGAGGAGAACAATTGAAAAAACTAAAATGGATGGAAAAGAAAATAAGAAATGAAGTTCTACTAATGATAGAAAGGGTAACTAGTTATTTTCATACACAAAATATTGAAAGATTATTTAAAAAATGTATGTGAATACCATTAACCTTTGGCACTCGGATGTCAAGTGTGACTCGACACGGTTAGCAACGGCAGCAGTTCGTATGTCAAACCACACTCGACACGGAGTTTCACCACGAGGGGAATGGGGATTTTTGTGTATTTTTCCAATAAATTTTCTTGTAATCATCTGCATGAAAGGACAAGTAAAGTAAAGCTTAATTAATGGCCCGGCTTGTTTCATAAATGAATAGTATCGACCCATAATGTAGTCATCGACATAAACGCCTACTCCAAAGGATGCCACCACCTACCCAGATGTTTTTTGTAATCTATTTACTGTGTTGTAAGTTCTTTTTCATTAGCATTGTTTGCCCTTCATCACTTGGAAGTCAGCTAAATGTAAAGCAATGCCTTTGAGAGATGATCTGTGTCTGAAAACAAGATCGCCAGAATGTAAAGTTACCTCAGTCAGCTGTTCTGTAGCCCATTGATTTCTAGTTTGGTCTCTTTAATTTCCTTTTCTTCCTAGTGTGCGCTGTCTTAGCAAATGTTCTGCCTGCTCTTTTCCTATCTATTGCATAGTCGGGAATCTTGAGGAGGAGGGTCCAAGACATGAGTCTATTATATTCATAGTAAAACCTTAGTCCTTTTCCTTGAGTCATGCTTTTTTGAGTTTGCATCATCCTCTGGTGGTAAAGAACCTTCCTTATCTTAGTCTCCGAGGTTTGCTTGCGTTTCTAGAAACATAACACAGATGATTTCCCTGATGACACAGGATTCTCTCACAACAGATGCTTTCCCTTTAGTAGGACGAATGGTTTGCCAGCTAGTAGTCGCTCATTCTGAATAAATTTCACCTCTTCATGATGGATAAGTATTCCAAAGAATCAGAAAGCAGTGACCATGAAGTTTACATCGAAACTAACGAATTTATTGACAAATATAATTGTGACAAAAGTGAGTTATCGGAGAATGCATATGGAGATGATGAACCAGTCGCTGGTCCAAGTGGATCTGTGGGAAGGAAAACGTCCCTTGCTTCAGCCAAAGATCAGGGTGAATGTACAGACAGTGACAGTGATGTTGAATTCATACGGACAAAACGAAGATGCACAATTGTTTATTCAAGTGATGATGAAGATATAGGTTAGCATTGCGCATTCTGGCATAAGGCCCAGTGAAAGTAGTGTTTATAGTGGAAAACCAGAAAAAGAGAAGTGGAATGCTGTATCTGTGAATGACCACGAGCCTAGCATAAACCCCTTCTCTACTGGTCAGTTATGAGTTGGACCTCAAGTTCCTTCTGGATGTGCCACACCAATAGTTTTTTCCAGTTGTTTTTTACAAACACATTGATACAAAGTACAACGGAATAGACTAACAAGTATGCTAGGCATAAAATTAGCCAGAAAGAACGAACTATTATACGCAATAATTGGAAAGATGTGACGATTGAGGAAATGAAGGCTTTTCTTGGCATAATACTAAATATGGGTGTATTGAATTACACTAACTTACAGAGTTATTGGTCCATGGATTTTGAGTCTCGTACACCATTTTTTCAAGCTGTTTTCAAAAGAGAAAGGTTATTGCAAATATTTTGGATGTTACACTTGAAAAACAATCAAAAGTCAAGCAAAGTTTTGAGAACAAGAACCGAGAAGGTAAACTGCTTCTTGACATACCTTGAAATGAAATTTAGGGAGAGATTCTGCCCTGGAAGGGAGATTTCTGTTGATGAGGCTGCTGTTGGTTTCAAGGGAAATATACACTTCATCACGTATAATCCTTAAGAGCCAACGAAATAGGGTATTCGTCTGTATGTCCTCTCAGATTCCAAATGTGGTTACGTACATTCATTTGTCCCTTATTATGGTGGAATAACAACTGAAACATTGGTGAGACCTGATCTCCCTTTTACTAGCAGAATAGTTTTAGAACTGCATGAAAGACTGAAGAACTCGGTATCTGGTTCACAAGGCTATCATTTCTTCACTGACAGGTACATTGTACATTACACTAGCGTCACTCTGGCAAGGGAATTGCTAAAGGAAAAAACACACTTGACAGGAACAATGGTGCCCAATAGGAAAGATAATCCACCTGTGATCAAACATCCAAAGCTAAAGAAAGGAGAGAGAGTGGCTTACAGGGATGAAAATGTAATGCTCCTTGCATGGAAAGACAAGAGGATAGTCACAATGCTCAGTACGTGGGACACTGAGTCCGTGGAAAGGAGAGTTCGTGGTGGTGGGAATGAAATAGTTTTCAAACCCAAGGTTGTGACAAACTATGCTAAGCATATGGAGGAGTTGATACAGCTGATCATTACACAAGCACTTACTGTTTCAAGAGGAAAACTCTAAAATGGTGGCGTAAATTGTTTTTCTGGGGGCTTGAGGTCAGTGTTGTAAATTCATATCTATCGTACAACGAATGCCAACAAAGAAAAAATGAAAAACCGATCTCGCATGTGAAATTTATTAGGAAACTAGTACACGATCTTGTTGGAGAATTCCGAGATGGTACACAAACTTCCAGGGTTAGATTACCATCCACATACATCAATGGAAAATTCCATATAATTACACCTTGCGCTAACAAAAAACATAAAAGTTGTGCGGTTTGCTCTTTCTGAAAAATCAAAGGTGGAAGAAGAGAGACAATATATATCTATGAGACATGTGAATGTAAACCAGGTCTTTATGTTGCTGAATGCTTCCAAAAATATTAAAATATATGAGTTTAAATTACGCTCTATCAATAAATTTATCAATAATTATGTAAAAAATTCCAAAGAAATAAGTTTGTACGAAAAAAAACTTCAAGTTTTTCCTTCTAGTGCCACGCTTAGTAAATGTAGGGTATTTAAAAAATGAAATCCCAAGTAGACTAAGGCAATCGAGAAAATAAGCATCAGGGTGGAAAGGGTTAAGCATGCATAACACCTCTTTATGAATATGTGACAATGAAGGTATGCTGTCATAAAAACTTTTTAAACAAATATTAGCAAACATTTTAAGCAATAGAATTCTGTTTCAGTAAAATGTTTTAAAGGATCCTGCATCATATAAAATACATGCATAAAAAACCGTTCTCAGGGATCCATCTTGAGAAAACAGCTAAACAAATGTCAAAACAATGCTTTTGTAGAATTAACCTGGTCGATAATATGGCTGAGTACTACCTTTCTGCCAGGTTTTTTACCTTTCTGGCTGGCCAACAATGTTTTATTTGCATTTATTGTAACAAAATTATTCCCCTTCACTTGATGCAGTATTGAAATATTAATTTTTTTAAGAATAAATATCTTATCACATTTTACACATGCAATTTAAAAACACACAATAGAATACTTCCAGGATTATTCCAGAATACCAAGCTGAATTTACCCATCATTTCCATTCTTCAATCAATTTAAGAAATTAATTTTGACAAACTACAGCAAAAAATTCGATTTTTCATTGGCTTTCAAGAACACAATTATCGGTTTCCTGACTTTCCAGTGGCAATGTAATCGTTAGAAAATTCAGTCCCACATCACGTGAATATATCACATGGGAATTCACTTTTCGGGATTCTCCCCATGGATTTCCCCCTTCTTCCTTCCTCATTCACTTATTTGGGTGTCGATTCTATTTTTTAATCGATGTAGCCACTGAATATGTAGCATCACGTATAACCATGGTAAAAGTTTAGAAAATAACATCCTGAACATGCATTTCGCAGCACATGGCAAATTTGACTTTCTTTCTAAAGAAACTAGCTATAATTTTTAAAGATATGTCCAAGAAGGAGAATTTTACGCATTAAATTTTAGTTCCATTAAGGGCAGGGTTGAATGCATGTTCTTTCTGAAAGGCTTCGTGTTTTCTGGAATCAAATATTGACCGAACGAGACATTTGCCGCGAAATACTTTCAAGTAAGTACAACTTTATATATTCTCACTTGAAATATTTAAAACACACAATTAAACTGATGGCGAAATAATCAACACAACATATTCGTGAAGTTTAAACTTACCAAATTTCTGGCGGGTCCAAATCTCGTCATATAATCACGTGATACGCTAAGCGTGATACGATAAGCGGTAGAGATAGATACGCGGTCAGCGTATCTATCTCTACCGCTTAAGTCACATTAAAGAGGATTTTGCAGTCGTTGCATTTATGTCAACCATTGTCTAAGATATTTCACAACGGAAGGTAACAAGACCACGAGGCGTGAATGGAGGCGGCCATGTTCTACGTTCACATTAACAGTTGAACATAGCACCAATAATTTCTACCAATTCTTGCCTAACATCACAATAGTAAGGGGCATTAGTATCTCGTTAGCAATGGCTGATAATGACATTCTCACTAATTATAGTATTTAACATATAATTATAGTAATAGAAAAGGACAATGTAAGCTATTCAAGCAAGAATAAAATGACCGTGAAATAATGATAAATGAAATACATACGCAAAATTGATGTTGCTGTATTTTTTGACGCATTCAGTAACAATTTAAGTACAAACCATTCCAGTTTATTAACACTTAGATGCAAATAATCACCTAATTCATAGAAAAAGCTCGTCCGAGTTTTTTACCTCAACTTATGTCCAGCCCAGACATACGATGCTGAGATGGGCAACAAATGATGTCCAAATAATAAATACACCAACCACCTCAGCTATCTACCTGAAGGTATTTGATGAGGGGCTGACCTAGTCCTAAGGTACAATGGCATATGAAATGAGCACATCACGGTGGGCGGGACCAGTTTCTTCCGCCTATGATTTCCAGGGACATCTGGCACCCCGAAAATCACACACCTTGGGTGAACCTGAGGGTGCCCTGAGGACTCACCCAGAATCGAACTTGGGTCTTCTGGTCAGTAGTCCAGAGCTTTACCCACTGGTCTACCACTTTCCATAATAAATGCACATTTTTTAAATTGCAGTGCGAAAAAAATAAAGTGTTAAAACAAAGTTATAAAAAGAAAAATAAAAAACTATGCCAACAAAAAATAAAATTAGTTAAATAACTATACAAAGCAGTATCTCGAACGTGGGGCCATCAATTTCTATAAAATGGAATATAAAATTATATTATTAGCATGTATTTAGGACACAGGCAATAGTTTGTGCCCCACTCCTAACTTATTTTCCCGAAAATTCTCGAATATGGTTCAAGAGCTTATCGTGGTTTTATCTTATTTATTTCATTAACAATGCTATGCGAGACCGCCTCTGGAAGTCGCAATCGCTACTAGTGTCGCTCGAAATCGGAGTTACGTGTCTTCGTTCCGGAGTGGGGTACAAACTATTGTCTACATATATCAATTTAAGATTGATGTATAATTAATATACATCTGCAGTTTAAATTAACCGTTGAAGCCGTTTTTTAGAGTCGTCAATAAACAATTGAATTTTTAACCTATGTTTACAGCATTGTAATAAAAATAAAAGGGTAATACATTCAAATATATTGCGATCAGGATTCTTAAGCAGTGGCTTCAATGTTGTGTTTGGTCGTTTAATTTATTTTTTGTCCAAAATTGTTCAATACGGTGGTATTTCCGATGGTCGTGCGTTTCCATAAGGGCATGCCACCTAATTTATGATTGTCTCCCAAGGCCGATAATCTATTTCAGACAAACCAATGTTTGATTTTAACCGCTTTCTTTAATTCCATTAGCTCCTGTGCTTAATTAAACGTTTCAAAGTCAAAATAAAAACTATAATACCATTTGGTGAGGGAAAGGTAAAGGCTGGTGAGTATATTATTTTTGTGTACTAGTTTAAATATGCATGCATTATTTTTCCGATCGATTTAAATATATTTCTTGGGACATTTCGAATGAAAATGTTTTTCTCCTCAACTTTAACTCATTATTGTCACCTTTTTCATTGGGGCGATGGGGGAGGGAGGGGGACATTTGCCCCGGTTTTCGCTCTGCATGAAAAAAGTTATTGCGACGAGACGGTAGCCTAATATTCACATCAGTCAATGCCTCTTAAACCTTGATAGTAGTCAGCAGTCGACGTATCAAAATATGAAATTAAATCATGGCGTTAGTCCAGGCAGTGACCGTGGACGCAAACAGCATGGCCTCACCGGTTGAGTTTTCCCACCCCCCCGGGGTGAGTGATAGAGGTGACGGGGAGGCGTGGAGGCGAGAGAGGGTGAGGGTGGCGGATGGTTATCGGAGTTTCCGGATTTTGCGTGTGCCCGCAGCAGCATGTCGAAAAGGCCAACGAGTCTTTTTCGAGAAGCGACTGACGTAAGGCATATCGACAAGTCCCTGCATTATTCGTTACTTCTACCGCCAGAAAGAGTTCCATTTCTCCCCTTCCCACCCTCTCCTCCTTCACCCAATCCTCTTCTCCTCCCCTCCCCCCGAGGCCCTCAAAACCTAAAGGGCTTAGCTTACCTCCTCTCGCATGCTCCCTCAAAAATCCCGGTTGGGGGCTTGGAATAAACCCCCAACAGCAAGCGTGCTTGGCGATATGAAGCATTATCATCACATAATTCTGAAAATATTGAAAGTGCGATTCTTTCCACTTTCAAATCCACTGGAAAAAAATAATGCAAAGGAGATGATGATGAGCATTGTTTCGTATTTCATAGTTGAAAAATGCACTTTATTTTTTTTCTTACGCTGACGAAACTGTTTCAAGGATTCATCCTATCAGATGCGCGTATAATCTGCGTTTTATCATAGATGGACTCTTAAAAACATCAGAGAGGACAAAGCGCCCTTGCTGCAACGAGACCTCGTTGCGGGTTACAGCCAGCATTTAACAGATTTTTTTTTAAATCGTGCTTTAGGCTCGAAAAATTAATCTTGGGGGGGAAGAGGTGAGGTCGAAACGCAACGAAAGTACAAAGCAGGTGATCGGATTCCATTTCAATGAATGTCTCGACTTCTCCTCCCCCCCCCACCCTCCCGCTATCCGTCGATCGATAACCATTCAATAAGCAAACCCCGATCGTTGCTGGCGAGGTCGTCTCCTTCCACTCCCCCTTTCACCGTTTCACTTGGGGGGATGTCAGTCACGGCGCTAGGGAGCGTCTCTCCTCGTTACTCCCGAGAATCTCCGAATCGGATCCCACGCCCCTCGCGAGGGATCCAATTCGGAAGGTTCTCGAACGATTTTCGGGTTTTTGGGCACCAATCCCAGCGTAAAACCTTCAATGCAATCACTTGATCTTCTGGTGCATTGAAGATCTACCATCGCTCCTCATTGAAGGTGGGGTGTTGCTAAATTTACTGACCATAATACATCTCGTATAGCTATTATTTATTTTATTTATTTATCGACTTAATTGGGCGAGGTTGAGACCTGTAGTCCCTTCTTCCACCTAACCCTTCCATTATAGACATTACATTGAAGACAATTACATACAACCAAGCCCAAGCTAGAGGAAAATCCACCTAGGCGGGAATCGAACCCGCGGCCCCTGGGTTGGTAGGCGAGGACGTTACCCCGCCGCAACCGGTACGGGGTGAGAGTGAATTAACACAGAATAGAGGGCTGCTGTTGAGCTATCTCAGGATTGAAATTTTGATGACGATTATGATGAATAAATTTTATATTTTGCAGTGTTACTTCCAGATAGCGCAAGTCAATTTCTATATTAATAAGGTTCAAATATTCAGATTGAGAGATTCGTGAATCAAAACCGATACAAGGGTGATTGATCAGTTTCATTTTCAATAACAAAGTTTCTGGATTTACATTGTGGTGAAAGAAGATGTTTCTGCATGAAACATTTTACTGTGGGAAAGTCAAGTGTCTTCTTTCAACAGTTTTCAATTGCAAATTGAGTAGCTTCAGGCGTGATGTGGTGGAAGTCGAACGTAATGAATAACTGATCGTAGCACTTTTCCATTTAATAAAATTTATTTTACCTGGTTATGACGTAATACATCGAAACCCGGTCGTAAAATACATTTTATCAACTGAGAAAGTGCTACGGTCAGTTAATCAGTTTTAAATTGATTGAATTAGAGCAAAATCTTCAGAAATAATTTCATTTTAATTAATTTATCATAATGGACCAAAGTGTATGAGCAGAGGCACTCCCTTTTAACTATTATTGTTTATAACTTTTGCTTTTCTACTCAGGGCAGTAATCCTACTGTGATATTCCTCTATTTATCAATTTAAAAACAAACAAAATATGAAGAATTACAGAATCCATCGGTAGTAAGTTTTCTCAGAGTTGAGACGAGGAGAATGTTTCTTAAAGCTACAATTTCTTTACAAGTACCGGAGATTTACTCGCCAAGAGTATGCTGATGCAATAAATGGTGCAGCAATTGTTGCTTACAGTAAGCAGGATGCGTATCAGGAAAAGATTTATATAACATTTGACTGATATTAGAAAACTTGAAAATCGACCTTTGTCTGTAGACAAATGGACTCAGCGGTGATACTGAGACCTGACGACATAGATACTCTCGCTGTAAAAAGGTATTCACCCCGTTTCATTAAATTCCTTGGACCCGTTTCCATGATTAAATTTACGAGAATTGCTTGCATATTAATACAAGGTTAACAAATTGAAATGTCGTCGTATCATCAATTACACGCAAATATGGTAGGTATGATAACACTCGTTTTAGGTATTCGGACTGCATTTGTTTAATTGTTTTCATTGCAAAAGCTTCTTCTTATTAAGGATGGCTTCTAAAAAATTAACGGTAGTCGTTGCTATTCCAAGCTTGATTTCCTTTCAAGTAATCATCCTCTTACCTAATAATATTTCTCTTCAAATTATTCTATCTACACGTTCGAGGACATGTATAGGAAATTCATTTGTTTTTTCTTTAAACTTCGAATTCAGAGTGGCTTCTTTTTAGCATGCCCACTTCGCTAAGATAATAAATTACTTTTTATAGTCTAGGACCTTGACGAAGAATTTTCCCATGATGCTGCATTTGTTGCCAAGAAGATTTCCCTGGCACATACATACATGTATGATCTATTGACCTGCCACATGTTTTTGGAGTGGTGCCCAAACAATGCAACTTAGGGCTTAAACGATGGGCGAAAATGACATAGTATGCAAGACTTTATAGTCGAGATTATTAAAGATTAGAACTATATTGTCAAGTCATTTCATTGTGAACACTTCGATAAATCAAGGGACTTAATTTTATTCTCCCATGATACAATAGCAATCGAGAAAACGGAAGGCTAAGTTATACGTTAAAATAGAAGGGCAAAAACTAGAGCAGGTAGAACAGTTTACCTATTTCGGAAGTGTTGTGGGCCAAAACGGTCTAAGTAGTAGGGTCACGATTGCTTTAGGCAAGGAAGCTTTCACAAGAAGGAGAGAATTTATCACAAGGACCTTGAATAAGGATGTTAAGAAAAGGTTCGTAAAAACTTTGATATAGAGCGTAGATATGTACGGCACGGAAATATGGTGGTTGAAGCAGGGTGATATGCATAGATTGGAGACTTTTGAAATGTGGGTGCGAAGAAAGAAGGAGAAAGTGAAGTGGATAGAAAGGAAAACAAACGAGAAAGTATTAAAGAAAATATTAAATATAATAAGCGGATATTTCTTTCCGTTCGATACCACCCTCGGCAGAGTCCTGGACCAGAGAATTTATAGACGTAAAATTCATACAGATCACCGGCAATCAGAATTGTTGGAAAGATTTCTTGTGTGTAAGTTTAAACCTTTGGTTCCCAAAGTGGGCGCTAACGCCCTCCGTGGGGCGGTACTCTAGTCTATGGGGGCGAAAAGAGGCAAGGGGGCGGCCGGGAGGCGCCGGAGGGTCTTGACAATATGACATTTGGGAAGGCAACCCTCCTATTTGCTCCGTTATTAAACTTCGCTTTTTAAGTTTACAATGTTTCCCGCATCTGAGAGTAATTTAAACCTTGTTTTTAATTACATTTCAAAGTAGGAACGGTTGAAAAATAATTACCAATCCTTTCTCTCATAAGGGTAACTCTTGAAGGGGTTTAATTTCATTTGGTCTATCGTAGGCACAACTTCACCACGCTGAGTACTTGGGCAGTAAGGTTCAGTGTGAATGAAACGAGTGTGAATCCAGAGAGGAATCAGCTCATCTGATAATTAGATTCGGTGGTTTTACATCAAATATTTCCCTGGATAATCATTTTCCAAACCATACTGAGTGATCGCCTTTACAAAGTCCTTAAACATTGAAATTACGGCGGTTCACAAAATTAAAGACTCTCTTAATGATCGACTAAAGAGCTCTTAATGATCGACTCTTTCGAGAGTTGTGTGATGAGAACGACGAAGATTTCAAACGTTTTTTACTACACACGGAAGTTCGTTGGTTATCAAAAGGCAATTGTATAAGGCGCTTCTACAAGCTTTTTGGCACTGTCGTGCAGTTTTTTGAGGAGAAAGATGCTTTTCTCGGCGACAACCTTAAAGAGATTAGAAGTGACGTTGTATTTTTGTCTGAACTATTTGCAAAGTTAAATGAAATGAATTTAAAATTACCGAGAAATTATACCTACCTATAAAGGAAAAACCTGTGGTGGCTGTGCTTATTTCCAAGTTGCTTTTATTTGAACGCAACATAGGTCGCCGCGAGCTTTATCAATTTCCTTCCCTGCTTAAGCTAGAAGAGCAAGCTGGTATAGGTGATGATGAGTTGAGAGTCTTTTGTGACCATTTAGCCACCTTGCATACAAATATGATGCAGGGATTTGAGGATCTTCTTTTGCTGGGAATTCCAGACTGGGTGATAAATCCGTTTGTAGATATTGAGGAAGTTGGAGTATTAGAGGAAGAATTAATTGGACTAAAAATGACGTTGACTTGAAACCAGAGTTTCAGATAAATTAACAAGAGTTTTGGTTGCAGAAGGAGATTTCCAATCCTTATCCTGCATTATGCATGTGGCTAAAAAACTCCTTCTTTCATTTCCGACTTTATATTTGGTGGCAAGTAGTTTAAACTCAATCATTCAGCTTATTTCCAAGCAGAGCAACAGACGTTTGTGAACACGGTGATTTAAGACTCCTGCTAAGTCGTAAAGGCTTCCCAAGGAGAAGGCCCGGGTTCAAATCCTGGAGCCAAAAAATATTTTTCAATTGTATCTCGATCCCTACTTGAGGTGCTTTGTGGAGAGCACTTTGGGTGAGTACGCCGTCCGTCGGATGGGACGTTAAGCTGCGGACCCCTTGGTGCCTTTCGTCAAGAGTATGCTAATACCAACGCCGGGTTTCTCTCCACCCTTCCTTTCCCATACATCCCTAATGGTGCAAATGACCTTAGCTGTTGGTCGCCTCCCATAAAAACTACTACTCCTGCTAAGTGATATTAAACCGGACGTTGGAAAACTGGTGTCATATCAAGCCCATCAATCCCATTAACATTTTATCAGATGGAAATATGTTATTAAATTAGGCAATAGAATCTCCTTAAATGACTTCTAGGCTATGAAAAGCATCAATTATCACTTAATTGTTTAAAAACATTTTAACGAAACGTAATTGGTGATTTTATTTTCATTAATTGAAAACGTTCCTGTTATACAATTGCTTAATTTAAGTAAAAAAATGATGTGTAAACTTCTAAAAAAAGCTTTCTTAAAATTGTTTAGATAAATTTTTTTTATGTAAAAAGTATATTCTCACCTAAGTTCCTTTTATTGCGTACTAAGTCTTTTGCATAAATGTGATACGAAAAATATACACCTATTGGATTCTAAATAAATATTTCATTAATCATTATTTGTAATTTAACTATTTAAATGTTCCCCATTTGGTTATTTTGTTATATTATCTTGGTTATTATTTTAAAGCTATCGATTGGTGGGCGTTGAGTTATAGGTTTATGGATCCAAGGAAGCGGTGGCTCGAAAACGTTTGGGAAACATTGGTTTATGTATTTTCCCGGGGCACGATTGCGTTGAAGTCCGCGTGGGTTTTCCGCCGGGTCATGCTGTCGGCTGAGTTTCAATGACTAACTCCTTCAACACAACGTCGCAAGCTTAAACCCTCACCCGATAGAAAACCCACGAAGACTTCACCGCATGCTTTTTAATCTGCTCCATCGATTTGTGCTCTTGTCTTACATTTTTCCGTCGACCGTCACTTGATATGAATTGCAAAGAAGGCGTCAAAAATAGTCTGGAAATCCTTTTCTTTCCCGCTACTGGACCATCGATTTGAGAAACGATAACACGGGAAGACTAGAAGTGCGTATGGCAAAAGGAAAACTCGGGCGACTCTTCTGTACAAACGAGTTCATTTTTTTAAAGGTTTCCATCCTACCCGCAAAGGTTTCCTTCCCATTCCGCATATGCAACCACACATTGCATACGTGCATTGCAGTTGAGCGTCTCTGGATGATCAACAGGGGCAATTCCTTCGTTCGTAATTTGAATATTTCTGGATTTATGACATTTGTGTCAAGAGATTTTCGGTAGATCGTCGTAACTTTGTCTAATCCGAATAATTTTCTACGACGATTTTGAGTTAGTCCATAATGCCATTAACAGTCTAGAACCTACAGGAAACAATATTCACTTTAAT
Source organism: Hetaerina americana (assembly GCF_022747635.1). NCBI lineage: Eukaryota > Metazoa > Arthropoda > Insecta > Odonata > Calopterygidae > Hetaerina > Hetaerina americana. The sequence continues at coordinate 85,417,403 of NW_027287095.1, forward strand.
AAAATGAAGGTACTAATGTTCTACGGCGCATATGACGCATACTTTTCCAGGCTCTATATCTCCTAGATTATTGGTGATGATTGTGTGTTTTTGTCAAGAACTCTTCGTCAAAGGAAGGGAAATAGTTTCATTTTCCCGCGATGTAATAAAAATAGTAGAATATGGCTTCAAATTCAGATGAATGGTCCGCATTTAATGAATGCTACTACAGGCGAAATAACTTTTTCATATCGCTTAAATCAATACATGTTTCAGGTTCGTAATTTGAAAAAATGTTGATTGAAGTTAATAGTTTCAGGGTTAACTTTGTGGAATTCCTTCATGATGACGGTGGAAAATGACAGAAACTTAACACTTCCACACACTTTTAATGTCCTACGACCATGGTTTCGATGCTGAGCATCATCATCAGGTTCAAAACCATGATCGTAGGACATTAAAAGTGTGCGGAAGTGTAAAGTTTCTGTTATTTTTTACCCTCATCATTTAACCCTCAAAATGTTGGTTGAATTATTTATTCAGGAAATAGTGTATATGAGATGTGGATATGCTAATAAATATTGGAAAGAGAGTGTACATATATGTTGACATACTGCTGCCCAACCTGAAAGTTGAGATCAATTTCCAACTAAATGAAAGCTCGGACCGAGAGCGCTGGGAAAAATGGGAAAGATCAAAGATGAGTGACATCAGATAGAAGTTTGCAATTATTGATAGTAAGGATGAAGTTCTTAAATTTAAAGAAATAAGCAGATTCTTGCGCACCTGATAAAAGTAGAACCCACATTTGAAATAATTATCCCGCGCAAGATCCATTTCTTTTGAAAAATATTTCCTCGGCATCTCCCTTTAGATACGATTACAACCGTATTCGCATTGATATTTAACACAGCATAAATGATCTCAGCGCATACAATAGGGGTTTCGTTTGACTGGATTCTACACTGGGTGAGTCAGCTCCTTCGTTTACAGCAGTAACATATTGGGTAGCAGAGTTTAAACGAGGTTTAAATGAGCTGGCAAGACCAGCATCGCATTGGTCGACCAAATGAGGTGAGGATTCCAGAAACGGTGAATAAAATCCACAAAGTGATACTGGATGATCGTCGGCTGAAAGTGCACGAGCTAGCAGACATAGTAGGCATTTCAAAAAGTGCGGTACATCGCATATTAGCTGAAAATTTGGACATGAGAAAGCTGTGTGCAAGGTGGGTCCGCGTTTGCTCACACTCGAGCAAAACCAGTGTCGTGAAAATGTTTCCATTGAATGTTCAGCAAAGTTTCACAGCAAAAAAGCAGAATTTTTGCGCCGTTTCATAACCATGGATGAAGCATGGGTCCATTAATTCACACCCGAGACAAAAGAACAATCAAAGCAATGGATTCAAAAGGGTTTCCAAAGAAGGCGAAGACTGTTTCATCTGCAGGCAAGGTCATGGCGTCGGTTTTTTGGGATGCGAGTGGAGTAATTTTCATTGACTATTTTGAAAAAGGAAAAACTATCAACGGCGAGTATTATGCAAGCTTATTGCAACGTTTGAGCGAAGAAATCAAGCAAAATCGGCCGCATTTGGCTAAGAAGAAAGTGTTGTTTCATCAAGACAATGCACCAGCTCACAAATCTGTTATTGCAATGGCCAAAAATCATGAATTAAAGTTTGATTTGCTACCTCATACACTTTATTCGCCAGATTTAGCCCTCTCGGATTATTTTCTGTTCGCAAACTTGAAAAAAATGGCCCGTTGGTCAAAGATTTTCCAACCGTGAAGAAGTGATGTCGGCAGTTAATGGCTATACTATATTGAGGAGTAAGACAGATCTTATTATAAAAAGGGTATCGAACTTATTGAACATTGCTCAGAAGAGTATATAGAGCTGAAAGGAGATAATTTTAAAAAATAAATACATTTTTTTCCAAAAATTTTGTGATTTCTTTGTTGGGTCTTAACTTAACGTCCCATCTGACAGATAGCATACTCATTCAAAGTGCTCTCCGCAAAGCACCTTAATAAGGGATCGGGATACCACTGAAAAAGATACACTGTCTCCAGAATTTGAACCCAGGCCTTCTGGGTGAGAAGACAGTATGCCACCGCACTAACTAACTTTAATATAATAAGTTGTAGCAACAGCAGGATTTTAGAAATAAGCAAACAGTTTTGGGTTCAAAAACTCAATTATCAATAGCAATAAAATAAATGTGCCTCATTAAAACTATTGATAAAAAAATCACATCAATGAGCTTTTGAAATAAAATAATAGGATCAATACAAAAGGTATGAAATAGAGTGGCTTGGGTTAAGTACTGCAGAACAGGTCAGAACCTTGGATGTTAAACTAAAATCTTAGCCTTTCTTGGGGTATACACACCAGAAGAATATGTAGGCCAGTCAAAATGGGATATTAGACGGGTTGTGTGAGAATAAAATGAAAGGGGAAAGGGAGGAGTTACTTTGCTATAGTTATGAAATAGTTAAAATGTGCATCAAGTAATAGGATTTCATGGGAGAAGAAATGTTAATGAGAATTTTGGAGAAGTTTACTGAAGAAGGTCGAGTGAATTTGTTATAAATCGCTATGAGGATGGAATAGGGAACTAATCGTGTCGGGTGTGTGCTGGAATGAGGATGGGAATCCTCTGAGTCACAAAGTGAGCAGACTAAACTAAGTCTTTCAGTAGAGCACATGATTTTGTTTGGCGGCACTAAAGAGGTACTTATTTCATTGGCAGATTGGTCCACCAGATTGATATAAGAGAAATAGATAGGCTTGTATTTGCGTAATTGTAAGGATATGTACGTATGTGTGAATTTCACGCGCCATACATGATTGACTCAGGGTCAGTACTTTCCTTCACATCCATTAAAGAAGGTTTCGGGTTAATTTTTGTGATTTGGTCGTTTATAAGCATCACCTCAAATTGTTAATCCACTAGTGCAAACGTGTATTAAGTGTCGCATTTGGACACTCGTGCATAAGTGGTGGGCAATTCGCGAGATTTTCAAAGCCTTGTTGTTAACACAGTTCACATAGACAGAGATATCCTTCTGGTCAATAGAAAATTGAAGTTCTTTTAACTCTGACCTGTAGAAGATTGATAAGTTATCTGGTATAACGGCTTTCACAAGGAGGAGGGAGTTGATGACAGGGACATTGAGTAAGGATGTTAAGAAAAGACTCGTGAAAACGTTGATACGGAGCGTAGCTATGTACGGCGCGGAAACGTGGTCATTGAAGCAGGAGGATAGACGTAGACTGGAGGCTTTTGAAATGTGGGTGTGGAGAAGAATGGAGAAGGTGAAATGGACCGAAAGGGAAACAAATGAGGAAGTACTTGGAATGGTGGGCGAAGAGAGGGGCTTGTTGGGAGAAATCCTATGGAGGCAGGAAAAGTGGATTAAGGGGGTATTGACCGGCAGTGGGATGTTGAAGACTGTAATAGAGGGGAGAGTGTTAGGCAAACGAGGAAAGGGAAGGAACAGGATAGGGATGCTGGACGGGATGAAGGGAGGAAGGAATTACTCAGAGATGAAGAGGGACCTGATGTAGAGTAGGATGCAGGATTTTGTGTTTTGTTAGGAGTGATAAAATATTTATTTGGTAGTTGTGTCCATCCAAAAACCTACCTTAACCGGTATATTACCTAATAATACCTGGAATAACGTGAAGCTTGGTTCGGCGAATTTTTTGGAAGCTTTGAAGATGAGAAGGGTCACTGCTAAATTCGTACCTCGTGTCCTGACTGAACAGCAAAAAATTGTCGTGCATTGAAAGACCCATCTCCGAACCGACCGAGATTGTTTTCCAAGGTCATTCATTACTGGTGACAATTCATGGTGCTATGTAAAATCAAACCTCAAGGCGATTTTCATTTGTTTTTTTCGATGTGATAGGGATAGTGCATTCTGAATTCATCCCACCAGGTCAGACTGTTAACATTTCCAACATTTTCGTCGATCCTACTCAACTGTACTTTCAAAAGACGTAAGTTAAAACTAATTTACGCCTTACGAAAGGATTAATTGGCTTATGTTCCAATTTGTTGGCTCGGAAACGACTTTCTAAATATCAGCGATGATGCTGCCCCACCGACTTGATGGTAATTGTAATAACATATCTCAAGCGTTTAGGCGACAAAAACAGTACGACTTTTGCATGGCCAATAAACGCAAAATTTATCTATAGTAATATCAGGGAGAAGGTGAGGTCCACTTCAAATAATGCAACCTTGGCCCGCAGCAGAGGACCTCCGGACAGTACTCAAAAACCTGATCTATCGCTAATTCCAGGGAATCTGAGAACGATACTTCAGGGAGTCCCACGGCGGCAGTTACCCCCTTGACCCCTCTATCCTCCATGTCCTGACGATTCCGTCGCACCGAAACTCAAATTAGGGCAAACGTCTTTGCTGGATGAAACATACGGAGGGAATCCTACTTTATTATAATCACATTGACCCCGTAGTCATTAGTAAGATACGTTTATTTGTCGACGATGCAGTGGTTATCCGTGAACCTCAGGACAAAGCAAGTTTATTAGATGACCTTAATGCTATACAACGACGGTGCGACACTTGGGAATTATAATTAAACTTTAAAAAGTGGGTAGCGATGAATTTTTGGAAAAAGAGCAATTCCCGCCAGAACGCCCACTGCATCGGGAACACTGATGTGGAATGTGTAGGTTAGTTTAAATACGTATGCGTTACCCTCACTCACGACCTCTCCTGGGTGAAACACATACGGGGAATGTTTTTACTTTATTTATTTTTTCATGTACCCTGCAAGCTACTACGAGGGTGTGGCAGGGGGTGAATACATGCTAGACTAATTTTTACCCGAACATGACCCTACCGAGGTCGGGCAATGTTATTACAATCCCTTATCGCTCGTGGAAAAAATGACATCTTAAATCTATCTGTTTTACACTTGATCTCTCTAATTTTATTGACATGATCTCTCCTACCGTAGTGCGAAGTGGGTAATGATACATTTTTAACATCACTGATAAATAATCTCCTTTTTTTTGAGAAGTTGACGGACCGAAACGAGGTTCGTCATCAAGTGACTTTTCAATTTTTATGAAACGAGAAAACCACTGGTGCCCTGGAGTTTTTCCCATAGCACAATCCTTGTAAGCTGTTTTTAACAGGGCAACAGTTTCTGTGGCTTTTTTCCCAATCAGGAAGCAAAATTTCACAGCGGGACGCTGTTCACTTAAATCCGCCCTGGCGAAAAACGAGGAGCAGCCGAAACTGCCTTTACTACTACGTAAGCTACGGCAACCAAACCACTATTTCGGTTATTTTTAGGTAGCCCCGCGGACACAGGTGGTAGGCAATTCGGGAAATTTTTAAAGCCTTGCTTTTTAACACATTTCCCCAAACAGAGATTCCTCATACCTCAGACAGTCCTCCTAGTTAATGGAAAATCGATGTTCTTTTATCACCGACCTATAGACGTTTGAAGCCGCATGTTTTTTAGGTTACATGTGTAAAAAGTAGTTTTAATTGGCAGTATAAACACTACACATTTTTCTGCAACGTACATATTGACAAGATCCTTGAATGCCATCCCATAACAATTGATCAAGGAGGAAATTTCCTAATTAAGGCACATTTCTCCGACTTTTCTGGAGTGTCATGACACTTATAATGTACCTGCTCTCTTATTGGCAATTGATACGTTTGCAAAATTTTCAATTAATATTTTTATTTACCATCACACAGTATACTTACCCCAAACTATGCCAAATAAAATGTATGAAGTGGAAATATAGGTTTAAATGCAATAGAGATTTTTTATCAGAATATATTTCGTTGTTTTCAGGTATAATTGTTCCTCTCCCTTTCGTCTCGGAAGGCCAACACTCCACGAGCGATCTATGTGAAAACGATATCATTGTTTTAGAGTGGAAATAATAACGAAGCGGCTTTCTAATAACGATTCGATTTAAACGAAACGGCTTTATTTTGCATCGACAGAAGAATACGTGGAATGGGGGAACGAGTTGGGATCTTTTCCCCAAATTTGCGGCCACTACTTTGGAGTGAGCATATACGTTGCTGTGATGGAAAAAATTTCGTAAGCCAAACGTGGATCATCTACTCGCACTTCCTTTTTCAAACTGTATAATAACGAAGCAAAAGATACAATTTTAATAAGTTGACCTGTTCCTAAATAGTGAATGAAGTTTATTCATCTGTTTATGAATTTCAAAAAAGAAAACAACCTCCCCAGGCTGAAGGTACCGTCTTCGTCGCCTTGCAGACTTACCGCTGGCATCCCATTGGACAGCTCCTTGGATTCAGGACTACCACAATACTATGTTTGAAGTCCTGCAGATGTCACTGAAGCAGTTGCAAACCGACCCAAAATGTCACACGATTTCGTTTTAGGTCACTTGGGCAATCGCAGCAGCCATCATGTAGATAGCCTTCTCATGTCCAAATGATGCAATACAAAATGTATCAGTTCGCTCGAGGTCCCTGTAGCAGTATATCGTATCATGTATCTACTCTTCTATCAATATATTTCCGCAGTGGTGAACCCAACAAGGCCTCCTTATTTTCATTTGTGCCCATACGTATTGGAAAAAAACAATTATTACAAAAAATTTCAAATCACTTTTAAGCCAATTTAATCGAAGATACAGAGTCGTCATTATCTTCAAGTTTCTATATAACCTCCTAGGATGATTTGCCTTTCACCCATGATTTCAACCTGCATTCGAAAAAATCACCAAGTCTCGGGAATTAACTACTAGTTCACTAGAAAACAGATGCTTGACTAAAGAAATAGAAAGATCAGGCCGAAACGAATATTCCTACAAGCGATGCAACTAAATTAAAATAACCTCGATATACACCAGTAGTGCCATCTTAAATATAAATTTCTCATCGATGTCTGTAAACATTCCTTTTGCATCGAAAAATATTCTCACTAAATGACATTTCCCTATCTTCAGTACCATTAGTGTAAGGAATAAAAATGTGAAATTAACTAATTCATTTAATAACTCTGACAATTCATACCTTAATATGCCCCTTTAATCGTAATAACATTTTTAAGAGGCAAAATATTCCCATTTTTGCCCAAAGATGAATTGACATGGAATTGGATGAGAATTCCTACCATTATCCCATGCATAACACGAGTCAACTGGTTACTAACATGAATAAATATCAGTTATGTCAACCAGGAATCACTTGAATCATGAATTGGGTACGGTCACTAAATTTCAGTTCCTGTACCTATCAAAATATCCTCCAAGAAAATAATTCTACCATGACAAAAATTGCCAAACCTAATTCGAGGGCTAGTATCAAAGAAAATTAATTGTAAACAACAGAAATCAGAGTAAATAAATCCCCCAAGTTTTTCACTCATTTAAGAACCTTCGAACACCCTTATCAAGATCTCTCAGATATTAAGGCAGTGTTAAGTACTCACCCACCTGAACTTGATAGGTCAGGAGCTTTGATGATAAAATATCCAATAGCAAGCACCTTGACCCTTATTTGAAGATACAACAAGCATAAGTACTTTTGAAATTGAAACCGTAATTTAACAGCTCCTATTTTATAACATTACTTACCCAGACGTAACACACACTACTAACCATGTGATATAATTCCTTGGCCAAGTATTTATTTCAGACAAATTCTTCCACACTCCATTCTAACTCAAATTAACAGGTTGTGTAACCATAGGAAATTTTAACACTTAGAAAAGAACCTGTTCCCTTACAATTGCTATGGTCAAGGAAGTGCATTTCAACTCGCCCTAAACAATTTGCCTTTGCCGAACAGCAGATGTATACTTGTACCAATTAAAAATAAAACCACTCTATAATCCTTGTTGTCATCGGTGAAACACTGCCAAAACAGAAATTCTCTCATCAAATTAAACCGGGACCTTGGCTGAAAAGAAATAGCCATTGTGCAATTTGCTTAACACGATTTGTTGATGGAATACAAACATCAAATATAAAATGACAGGAAATTGTGCATTTGAGCCCATAGCCAAATGAAAACCTCATATAGACTAGGCAAAATAATTCCAAACCAATGAAGTACAACTTCTCTAATCAAGACACCATGAAGATGAGCATCTCCAATGGTACAGACGCAGAAAATCCTTTAGAAAACATGTTTTTGCAGCATTATTTCTGAAAATAAAGTATACAAGACAACACTGGTGTTAGTCATTGCTACTAAGGATGTGATTTGACCTGATTCACACGAATTCAGCACTATCACCAACATAACCTTGGCGAATGTAATAAAAGAACAGCATAACTTTACAGCCAAGAGCAACTATGAGGTCCACTAATCGCCGTGCAAAATTACCAAAAACCTCTCATGCCACAGAAGTGATTAATAACCAATTTATAGCATGATAATAGTTCACTTTTAGAACAAAGTTGAACCAAATTCATGGCAGCATTCCACAAGCATCACTCAGCCTTAAATCTACGAAGTAATGTGTTATGGCTAGACCAAACGAGAAGGGCCTGTAATAAGTACTATCATTCCGGCCCAAAGATGAGTCAAGTCTGAAAGTTAATCGAACTATATTTCTACGTAGCAACTACTGTCAAACTGGTAAGGGTCTTTCCAATGAATGGATAGTCATATCGAAATTGGAAGCAAGTTGACAACACAAGGTTGGAACAAGCTCAAGAATATATTCATTTAGGCTATTGGGGACTAAAGCACCTAACTTGCATTAATGCAAGGTATCAATCAATACTGGACTCCAGCACTTGACTCAAATCAACGAGAATCTTTGACTCAAAAATCATGACAAAAAGACTCATTAAGACCTTATAAGTGATCCTCTCAATTTTATTAAATTACAGTAAACAAGTGTAAACAATTTGGATTAAAATAGCAATATCGAGCAAAGAATTATCCCATGTCATTTTGCAATTGTATCTATACAAATATTTATTGTACATTACTCACAAAATTCTTGAACAACAATCTTGCCAAGATATGCACATATTTTGAGCGCCAAATTAATAGTTAAATATAGGACTCACCCAAGTTCCAAGCATTAAAACTATTATTTTTTTAAAGTCTCCTTCATTCAGCACAGAAATGAGATGCAGTGAGATGGATTTCAACTCCACATTAAAAATTTGATACATGCAAAAGACAAAAAGATATGGACACTGGGAATAGATAAATTTTAAGTGACAATGTCAACTTGCCACTCAAGAGAACCCTGGTCCTACTTACTTTGCACAATCAGCTATATCTACACACAGCAACCTGATGAAAACAAAAATCAAGTTGAAGACTGATGTTTCTTTTAAACTCACAAATGTCATACACAAAAAAATACACCATTAAAAAGCAAGATTTGCTGGAAGATGTTATGATAATGTAATTTCGTGTGTTAAATCCTTAGGACATACACAACTGTACCACACTGACACAACATTACATTGCATTTCCTCCTATAAATCTGCACAAGAGAGTAGAGCAGTTGAGTGATGCAAACAATTCGGAACCAACAATTAACTGCCACTAAGAATAGAAGTGTAATGAATAACCTCTACCATGCATAGGCACTACTCTCTTGGTCTTTTAGAAAGTATCACACAAATTCTACAGCAGCAAAAGATACTTTTTGACAAATAAAATAAATCACTGCCTTTTTCTCTAGGAATCACATTGTGCACTACAAATGTTAATGGTCTAGCTCCTTCATTTCACTTAAATTTTCCCCCACTCAACATGTATTGCTTTTGATCAACGCATATTGTGTTATATGTGCAACTGCTGAACCACTCATGCCTCCGACAGATTGCTTCAGACAGAATGTGGGGTCTAAAGAGCCCATTCCAATGGCAGTCATACTCCCCCACCAGGAGGAATGGGGTCAAAACTGGGGCAGAGACAGGGAGGCGTTGACGAGCACTAAGCAAAACATTCTCATAGTAGAGGGCATTACTTTCAACACTCGCAACCTATCATATCATCACACATTAAAAATACATGGCCTCCAAAGAGATGCTACATATTTATTTGATACTTCCTTCTCTGGCATCACAGTTACAAGAAGAGCAGGGAAAGGGACAAAAATTATTTTTATGCCTGAATTGTTGCTTCCAAACACTAAATACATTAAAAAGAAGAACATACTCTAGTTTTTTTTAGAACCAGCAATTTATGACAATACAAAATTAGGTCAGTCAGTCTTTGCCATGATGCCCCAAGAACATTGCAGGGGTTGCAGAAGCAAATTGTTGACCACATCCTGCACAGCACACACGGCTTGCTGGTTTGTTGTTTGGGTGGGCAGATGGTTGGGTGGGTATGCGGGTGGGCAGGTGGTGAGTATGAGCAGATGGTAGCAATCAAGCTGAAGTAACACTAACTTGCTACTGCAATTGGCTATTTGTTAACAGGGTAATGATTCAAGCCTAGCAAAAATGTAATTCCATAAGCTTAAGTTCTCCATAATACCCTAGTCAAAGTACCAGTTAATAATTAACTAGCATCACAACTGTGGGCAAGGTGAATTAATTTTGCTCATAATACTCAAGAGTACAAACAGTAAATACTTGGAATGATATCTAGGAATCACCAACAGAACAATGTATTAATCAAAACATCCAATTCCAAGTGTTCAAACAATTAGGATTATTTATAAAATTTGAAAAAAATCTGAATTTTCCTCAACCTTAATTAGCATTGAAATTTTCCCCAGACCTCAAGCTCTAGGAGTTCATAACAGAGGTTTTAGTTTGTTTCCCAGAGCTTTCAGACAAAATTTCAACTATATGAATTTATTTAACAAACTCATACCATCTAAACACATCTGCATCACGAATAGTGTCAAAAGTTTTGTTAGAAGTCAACATCAAAGGTGGAGAAATTTAAGTACAAAGGGCAAAGAGTGGACCTACAGGGGAGGCTGGTGGTTGCAAAAGAGACGGGTAAAGGTGATACAATGCGGGAGGAATGAGGAGGGAGAGGGGAAGGAGAGGATGAGAGAGAATTAAACTAACCCAACGACAACGATGGCACAACCAGGCACTAATCAACCCCCCCACCCACCCACCAACAACCACCCCCTTAACTAACCCCCCCCTCTCTCTCCACACCCTAAATACAGCTCTCTCCCCATCCCAACCTGTTACTCCCTCTCTCTCTTTCTCTCTCACACATACATACACACAAGAACATTCACTCAACACTGCCATGCTAACCAATCCCATCTTAACGTGGCACATGTGACCTAGGGATTCACAACACTCACTCCCCCAATTATTACCCCTTTATGCCCCACCCCATCCTTCCACACAACAACACACATACACGCGCAAACATGCCTCCTCTTGGTATACACACGCGCGCTACACATACACACACAGACAAACAAGCGTGCACAGCATTGCTTTCCCTCCTCTGGCCATGCATGCGCCCACAACCCCACCCTTCTTCCACCACCCACCCCATCCTCTCTTCTTCCCCCCTCCCCCACACGCACGCACCCACCCACACACAACCTCCCCTACCCCCCCTCTCTTCCCCCCTCCCCCACCCACCCACCCACCTCTCGCCAAACCCTCCCTCTCTCTCCCTCCCTCTCTCTTGCATGGGGGGGCAAGGGGGGATGAGGGGGCTCCCTCAGTCCACAACGGAATGGCCACGCCCAATGAACAAAGAGGATGAAGAAGAGACCACCGTGGTGACACAAGCGGTGCACTGGCCATCGGCATTGCCACACAGTTACGACACGTCCTGGTCCTCCACATCCTGCAGCTGTTCCTTCTGCTCCGCGTCCGCTGCAAGGATTAAATCGACCATCAGTTTAAATACATGTTTCAGATTGCTATGAAATGTCTTCAGAATGAATCTCAAAATACTGATACACTCTTTAAATTTAAGTCAACTCAAGACTCCCTGGGTGTTCAAAAATAAAATTTTAAAAATATTCAACATTCTGACAGTATTGAATGAGTTTTGCAGCCAATATGATTAACAAAAATACGAGTCATTAAGAAAATAAAAAGATTTAACACCCATAGAATGTGAACCCCAACAAAATCAAAATGACAAAGAAAACCCCTCGATGAAATATTTAAGAATTTAGAGCTTCATTAAATCATAAAAATTACAAAATGGCAACTATTTAATAAGAAACTAATTAAGAAAATCATTAAGAGGGGCCCTACACCTTCCAAAAGAAAAATGTGATCACTCATGCAGGAGAAAAACCTCTCCTACATTTGCGAACATTTCATTCATTAAAAAACACACCACAAATAATCAAGAAAAGAAATGAATCTCAAGATACAAAATGAAGAAAATACAAAATTTATCTACATTACCTGTTGGTCACTCAAGTTTAACCATTGGGCCATACACTACCCAGGATAACCAGCTAAAACCAAAAACCATAAAAAAAGAATAAACTGCCATTAACATACCCTCTGCATCTTGCATGTCAGACGTCCAAAGAGTAAGATTGTCCCTCAAAAGCTGCATGATGAGGGTTGAGTCTTTGTAACTTTCTTCTGAAAGGGTGTCTAACTCCGCTATGGCATCATCAAATGCTGCCTTCGCTAGTCGACAAGCTCGGTCAGGTGAATTGAGAATCTCATAATAAAACACTGAGAAGTTAAGAGCAAGACCCAGCCTGAAAATAAAATGGTAAAGATAACATTACAACATAATAAATCTGATTTCCAGTATTTCCCAGAGATGGGACTATCTATGTCTATCCACAATGAAGTAAGCCTCTTCTAATCACAAGAAATAAATTGACATTATCATAGAAAAACTTAAGTCATGACCTTACTCCATTTTTTTAAATTAGCATCATAATATAAGATCACAGGGAATCACAAATAGAGCATGACAACTATGGTATGACATGCATAGTAAAACAATTGGATGGAATACTTTTAACACTTCTCAAGTGTAGTTATTATAGTTATACATCCTTGGAGGGAACTACTCTGATCAGCATCATGAGTAACACAAATTCACGCAAGAAAACTTGCGAGTGTAATGCTTTTGGTACCCTAACAATAGTTTGAATCCAAAAATGCTGGGCATGCAAATTTATCGAAAAGAGTCTCAGCCCCATTTTTGAATGATCATCAGGCAATCATTGGAAGAAACTTTTGATTTCCATACACCACCACCCACACACAACTAATTAAATTTATATTTAGCATAATGTATTCAATATATCCCAAGTCAACGTAATACCATACAGAACATGTTCAATGTTTCCATGATGTATTACCTTGACATTAAAACTAGTATGAAAACTGGCAATTTTCAAAATTATTAAAATCACCTCCATTTACTCTTAAAGGTTATAAAGACCATTACATAATTCAGTGAATACTTTACGATAAACCCTGTGTCCTCTTTTTTTAAAACTAAAATATTTGAGAGCACACCATATGGACATTCACATTATCATTGTCAATGTTATTGAATCCAAAAATGTCTATGAAAAAAAACAACAGCAAATATCCCAACCATATAGGTTATAATTCTGTCATGTATCATGACTACTGGGACCAATATTGAAATCACAATAGAACAAGGAGAAGTAAGATGACGTAAATGCAATATATATCCTTGGGTTTATACTAGCTTAATCTCTAGCAATCATCCCCTAACAATATTTATCCAAAACCTGTTGGAGACACCAAAATATCCCGCCAACTTTTATGGTAGGAGGCTTCCTTAACTAAAAGGCAACCATTTGTAATGATATGACCTTTAACACTCATTATTCAGGGATGGATCAAAAGGTGATCAGATATCACCATGAAATGAAGTACATAAACACTGTGGTGCCAGTCACATCTAGAAGTTAAAAGAGTTCTCCAAATATGAAACCAGATAGTTGACCTGGATCACAAGTGACCATTTTTCATCAACTGAAAGAAGGATTAGGCCGTAAAAATGAGGATTGCAATAAAACCAGTTCCTACCTGATAGGATGAGTAGGGGGTAATTCAGTCATTGCTGTGCTGCTGGCAGATTTGTATGCCATCAGTGAGTTTTCTGCTGCTTCTTTCCTGTCTGCGCCAGTGGCAAATTCCGCCAAATACCGATGATAATCTCCCTTCCTATAGAACCAAACCAAATAATTGTCATTACAAAAAATGAGTACAGTTAGAAACACCTGAGCGAAGAAAGGAATGCATTAATATGCTGGCAACAAAAGCAATGTCTTTTAGACGAAGGCTAGCTTGGCTACTTGTGTCCATCAAAGGCTCATAGAAGGTACATTGAGAAACTACCAAACATACGCATACTAAAAAAGCATTAGTAGCACAGCCAGTTTTCCTTTGATGAAAAGATCTTTACTTCAAATTTACTTCAGACTTGAAAAATTGTTTCAATCAATAAATGGCTTTCTGCTTCTAAGATGCAGCATAGATAAAGTTTTTAAATGAAATTCACAATAATGAAGACAATCTTAAATCCCTATATCTCATTTCCGTTGAAATGATCCTTCATAGCACAGTTAAAAAATAACTCATGGTAATATTTCCTCGTCAAAAGCTGATAACTCCATTAACTACAGTATTCATAAATACTACATTCATTAAATACGCTTAAATATATACACGGATAACTCATGGAATTAAAATGCTGCTGACCAAATTTTATAGATACACCACAAAATATCAGCTGTAATATTCTTAAATATTTTAGTAAAATCAACATGTACATGTAAATATACTTAACCCTCTTAGTGCGGCGGGCCGATATATCGGCTTTCGTATCCCTGGCGAAAAGTGCGGCGGGCCAATATATCGGCTCTTGCGTAGGCTTTTGTTTAAATCGTTGTAACTTATGGTTTTTTCTTTAATAATTTATGTTTTTTGTGCTATCGATAGGTTGAATTCCATAGAATTACGTAACTATTTTTTAAATTTTTTATTAGCAATTTTAAATGCTTTTAAAAAAGTATAATTCTTACCATAATTTTTCGTTCAGTTTTGTACATGTCGGGAAGCTCTGCCTAATTGTTTGCTCGTTTTTTTTTCTGAGTAGTCTTTCCACTATGAAAAGCCACTGAAAGGCTACTAATCTGTTTTCATCTGTAATCTCTTGAATGTGTTGTGGTGT
The DNA here is from genome assembly GCF_022747635.1 of Hetaerina americana. Taxonomy (NCBI): domain Eukaryota; kingdom Metazoa; phylum Arthropoda; class Insecta; order Odonata; family Calopterygidae; genus Hetaerina; species Hetaerina americana. The sequence goes on from NW_027287095.1 coordinate 85,432,525, forward strand.
CGTGGTGTTGATATATACCTGCTTATTCAGACTTTGTTGAGACGATGAAATGAGAGCACTGCTTTGTAATCATTTTGGTTTCTCTTGCCATCGTCGCGCCCTGTGTAATGGATTACATTGTCAGCAGTTCTCTGTGAGTTAGAACTTAGTTTTTTTCTGCCTTTAGATTGTAAGCACATTGCCGCAGTCTCAAGGAAAGGGGAAAAGTCCCAATTTGACTCAATGAGATCAGCCTTTTCAACAAAATCGAACTATGCAGAGGCTGACAAAAAAATTTGTAACTCACTGGTTTTTCTTTATTTATTTATAATATTTTCTACATGTCTTTTCGATTCTTTATTATATTTAAATATCGTAGTTTAATTGAAAAATGTTTTTAAAAAAATATTAGTTTTGTGTCTAAAAATCGAAATATTATTGGTAAAAAAATATTATTCAAATTTATGATACTGTAATAATTACATTTATTATTCAGATGATGTAAATGTATTACATCATTATTAACTACAATATAATATTTTAAAATAAAAAAACTGTGTATGGATATCTAAACAAATAACTTCATAATGTTTTTTTTCCTAAGGTGATACATTTTCTTAAATTACACTTCACACTAGTACCCCTGAAATCCCCGCCGCACTAAGAGGGTTAAACTAAGGATGCAACTTTTAAGCATGTCAGAAAAAATCAGCAACCATGAGATGCATCGCCATAAAATTACAGGAGTAACACCCAAGCAAAGTTTCATTATGTCCCAATGGCAATGAAGGTTAACTTTAATTCTGGTTAAGACCAAAAAATGGTTTTATGACTGCTAGTTAAGATCAAAACTGACCTATAAAAAGCTCAATAATGAACAGATGATGCTACTGAAGTAACAATGTTTACACAAACAGATGAGCTACCACGATTGTCCATTAAATCAAATTTGATGGTTATCTCCACATTAAGAAGTTAAGAATCGAATTCACATTACCTAACAATTGGTTTTAATAAGACAAAACTAGGCCTCAGTTAATCCTCCTCCTAATAACTAAAAAAGATTGACTACCTCAGTATATTACCATACTCACAAGAAATAGGGTAACACTATTATTAAATCATTTTAGTATGCATTGCCATTGTTTAGCTCGACATTACTTGTGATTTTTACCATTTTTGGTAATATTTTCCAGAAATACGTTTATTTCATACTTAAATGGAATCCTTTTATACCTAGGGACTTTAATATATTATACAGAATTATTTTAAGTAATGGTTGATCAAAGGGACAGAAATATTGTGAGAGAGAAAACACTCCACTGAGTTGTTTCAGTGTCAACTCCCTCGGTAGTTAAGATTTTTCCTTATCCAGACAAAAAAAGTACACATGAGTGAGAGCTTACTATACTTGTCTCTCCAATTCATAATTAGTTGCACAATTAAAAATTTAACAAATCAAGGTGGACTTCAATGTTTTACACATTCACCATTACTTCGTGGTTTACAAACATCTATCACAAACGTGAGGCATGCTTTGCTGTTATCATTCAAGGAGTGGAATCTACAACGTTATTTCAATTACATACATCTACGTATAATTTGCCAATGGCATACCTTAAAATGCAAAGTAAATGTGATAAGATATAAAATCCCACAAAATTAGGAACCTATTTATTCAATGAAATATGAAGTGTAAAAACTTCTTTTTTCACAAGTTTATTCTCATGTCACTTTTCATTCCCTCATTTTTTAAAACTAGATTCATTTCATGCAAAGTTTATCTGATTTTTAAAAGATTAGTTGCAGTTGACACCATTGCCCAAATAATTGGTGAAAATATTTTTGAATTCAAACAGTTTACCATTTAAACCCATGATTAAATTACTAGTAAACATTTATTAATAACCTAACTTTAACATATTCTGTATATTGGGTATGGTAACTTAAGCATTAAATATTTATTTCAAAGACTTATTCAATGCTATGTGGTTTTTAAAATTAAAATGAAACAAAAAATACATGCTCTTATATTCAGTTATATATGATATGAAAAACAGGATACACTTATGCCTATAGTAAGTATATTCTCTCTGAACAAAGCTTAACAAGTAAGGCTCTTCAAATCTTCCAGTCCTCCACCAATCCTCATATTCTAAATTAATTTCACAAAGTAGATAAGCATAAATGCAATATGCACTAAGCATTGCACCTAAGTTGAATATGAAGTTAAATAAAAGTTGCAACGTATGTATGACTGACTTACATAACATTGCAAAAAGCCTCCCTTCTCCAATTGCAATATTTTTTTATTTCCCAAGGAAACCCTTTCTTCTTTAGTTTCCCAGTGCAGATTTCTCTAAAGTCAGTTAACCTGACCCCTGTTAATTCAGTTTAATGTACTGAAATTTCTGTAGCACAATATTTGTTTTTTCTATAATAGTATATAATTCGTCTAAGGATGAATTCAACTTACATCATCAACGATCAATTCTTCAGAAGAGATAAAAATAATTTTTATTGGACAAATTGCAGGCCTACCAGTAGTGCGCTGAGCCACAATAATTAAGTGTGACCTTGAATTAAGATATGAAGCCAATTAATTTTCTAAATCCTCGCTACACCTTTATACCAATTGAGGGCACAAAAAATATCCTCAAAATCTTTACTCACACCTACCAAAGAAGATTTGGTTGTGAGAGAGAAACCAACCCTAAATAGTGAACATCTACCTATTGTCTGCCCATATACCATTCAATGAAAATCAGTCGGTACGATTTACAAATACTGAAGAGTAAATCCATATACATTGGTTTTTGGGAAATGGAGAACTTCTAGAAGCGGATTTTCACTTAAAAACAGAAGAGAGTTACATGTTTTTCCTCAGGCCACTAGAATGAATAGATTACAAAGCAATACTCAAAGCAATGAATACTTGTCCTCTAATTGCATAATATAATTCACAAATCACACAGCAATTTTTCCACAATAATACATTGCATGCAACATTGTAACTGCAATTATTTTATAGGCGCATACCATATATGCTAGAATATCAAACTAATGCAATTCAAGTACAATACGGATATTGCCATGTTCAAGGTATCTCACAACTCTTACTATCTCAAAATAATTGTCAGTTAATAACTGAAAAAAGCAAAACTTAAAATTATCAAAGCAACCAAACCAATTAGCAAATAAGTCAAAATCTTTTTACAAATAAAAAGATACATTTTAAAAGTAAGTATATTATTTCAGGCAATAGAGTGTTAACTGCGAAAATGAATTGGTGATATGTCAAATTATTACCACATATACACAAAATCATAGTTACTATACAGTAATGTACATGAAAAACAAAAATGATTTGCAATTCTGGGAAATTCCTATGATCTAGAAATTTCTCAAGAAACCAAAAATAGTATCTCTACAGGACATATATTCTAGACAATATCATCAAGGAATCCACCAAAAAAAAACAATAAATCATTATCACTTACATTTTGTAGTAGAAAACTTTAGACTCCCCAGTTCCTGCACATGGAATCAGATGCTTTTCAAGGACTCCAAGAATGTCTGAGCATATTTCTCGAAGCTCTTTTTCAACCTAAGGAATAAGATTCACAAAAGTTATACCTATGGCATAATAATCCTCTGATATGAACTTCATTCGAGTGAAAAATTAGGACTGAGTGAAATGACCATGCTAAATAAATTTCATCAAAAAAGATGAAAAACGCCTTTTCATAATTTTATCAGTTGTTAAAACGGCCTTCACTTAATTTATTTAAAAAAATTCAATTTATAAAAATTTTAAATGAAAAACTGGATGCAAATAATATTTTGCTCAATGAGTCGAAGAAATATTTTCTAAAATCTCAACACACGCTGAATACTAAGCTCTAAAATAATATGCCTCATCAGCTTGAAACTATAACTATTTCAAGCTGCAATTAACCCACTAAGTGTGTTCACAAATGGAAAATTTTTTATATTCCACCCAACCTGAGATGAAAAAATAAAACTGCAACATGCAGGTATAATAAAACATTCCACCTAAGTAAATGTTACAGGAGAACTCAGCAGAAATATTTTTTCAAGGGACCAATCAATCTGAACTAAGTAACCGGTAAATATACAAACTATGGTTGATCGTAAGCTGTAATTATAATGTGGTTAATAGTACTTAAGGGTAGGCAATTTATAACAATGGCCTTGGTGTTCACTTATTACCTTATTGGGGATGTGAAAAAAAAATTCATTTAATCAATATTATGAAATATACAATAACTCCAGGATGAAAGAATAGGGCCTGATTACCTACATTATTGCTCATTTGAGAGTCAATACTACTTAATAAAATTGCAACACATTCTATGTATGAATTCAATTTTCTGCCATTCCAGTTTTACGAAACAGTGAACTGAATCAACAGTTTGATTTACATACTTAAATTAAGTCGCGAAGGCATCAGGTACTACATTAGTACATAACATCAGAACTAATCAATAGCAATTACAAACAGATAAGTTTTAGACAAGAGACATTGCTTGCTCCACTGGCATCATGGCAATGCAAATTTCATGTGAAGATTTACATTCACTTATCAGGGAATATTTCATTTCTTTAGCCTAGATTTGCCTCCCAACATGCCCTCCATTGTGGATATTCGAACATATTCCCAGCTTTTAACAACGGGAAATACTTCTACTCCAATTATTTTCCCCAGCAACAAATATGTATTGAATTGGCATTGTAAGAGTAAAAAAAAAGAGTATTTATTAGCACACGATTTTCCCATTTCACCATTATACTTGGCAATTATTTCTTTTTAGCTTCACTTTGTTTGAAGTTATACATGATCTTTTATACAAGAAATTACCTTTTCACACTTCCTACCTGATTTTGCCTCAATATGATAACAATTAGTATTGTGTTAAGTACACTCTGGTGGTGTTGCTTTAAAGGCTAACTCATAATTGCTATGTAATTGTCTACAGGGTAGAAAGAGAAAACTGTAATTGATAAACCTCTATAATAAATTAGAATAATAAAGTGAAAAGTCTTCTCCACAATTACATGATAGTGTACCATGAGTAAAATGCGTATTCTAGCTATCACAGCACATGGAAAAGTTTGCGAACAAGAAGGCAACCTGATACAGCACATTACAAGAAACCCTACAGCAATTCTGCATTACTTTGTATCTCTAATTCAATTCAAGGCTGATTTCAATGCTCCCATCAGTGACCTCATTACTACTATGGCATCAGTTGTGCCTTCCCCTCCCTGAACAAAAACCAGTCACACCCTTAATCACTTTCCATCCTCTCCATTCAATCAATCATGATCCTAAATGATATATTGGCTGCATGTGAAAATATTATTCTGGAATTCCTGACTCGGCCTATCCCTTTTTGAGATGCAACTAATTAACTAAAACTGATTTGACTAGTTCTTCCAGCCAATTTCTCCCCAAAAATGCTTTCCTTCCTGGTTTTAATAAATTATTGAATATTCTGCAGGGATGTTACCTAGCCCCTCGCCACCTCGACATATTCCTTCCATTTCTCTTGAATCTTAACAATTTTCCCACCATATTTTTGATAGTGGGCACAGATTGTACCACCTTCCTTCCTGATGATGCTTTCCCCTTTGGCAAAGCAAGACCACTTCCTACTTCCTCTGTGAACTCTACTCTATACACCCTCACACTGTTGAGCACCACACTACCTTCACTCTATTAGTTTCCCCACCTTGGTTTATGATATCTTTTTCCTTCACTTTACCTAATTGTGTTTTTATTTCTTCCATTTCCTTCACTTGTCTCATCTTCCTAATCACCTCTTATATAATCCATAATTTCCTTGTGCCTTTCCAATTTGCTGTTCCTGCAGTTCAGTTTGCAGCTTTCAATATGCAATTTTTTGTAGTTCTTATCTTCCTTCGGCCATACCCTTCTCTGTCTTCACTCTAATGAGTCCACTGCCCCTGGCTACTATTCCATTTATGCTTAATGTTGTGTATCTCCCATTATGATTTATTATGCTGATGTATCTTCATTCTATTCCAATGTATTTCTAGTTTTATCCTCTTTAAATCTGACTTGACTCATTATTAGGAGACATTAATATTCCACATATGCCACCAGGCATTGTGTATCAATTACACCGCATAATTAAGTGCCTAGCACAGTCTAGATTAATTCCTGGACATTTCCTATGCATACATATACCTATTGTGTTGTTTAGTTTTTTTATACCTTTTCCTTTGTACTTCTTTGTATACCTAGTTTCCACATTTAACTGATTAGTGCATTCAGAATTGTTAGTCCCTTGAAAAAATGTGCTGATTAAGAGATCACTACACTTAAAAATAAAACTACCCTCTTTCCAATGAGAGCCAACATTGTCACCTTGGACTCAAAACCTGTGATACATTTGTATAACCTATCACCATATGAAACATAATTCATATGTGTACATTAATGCCACACATTTTGTAGACACCACTTACTGTTGAGAGTTTGACATACATTTCCACAAAATGGATGGAGAATTTCAGAAAATTGCTATGATGTCAGATTAGAAGTGGTAGTTCGCATGTGTTATGTGCTTGAAGGATCATGTGGACTAACATGATACTTAAATAAAAGATTCAGGATTAAAAACTTGCTATATTCTTGAATGGAGAGAACATTACTTCAAGTAGTGTTGGCTATGATGGTTTAGGAAGAACCTTAATATTTATTATAAAAGAGCACCAACAGTGCCATTAATAACCCGGTTAAACCATTTATGGCACAATTGAAAATCTGGCTAAAATACCATTTTCAGTTACCTCAGATCTATAACACATTAAACCAGCATATACTGGCAAACTAAAGATAGAAAATATGCAAGCTTTACAATGAGAACCCACGGCTCCCAAACAAAATCTGTAAAAGAAAGGGTGCATACTCAAGTGCCCTAATGCTCATCATACCCCAAAGTTCCCAACCATGCATCATTAAAATCGAATATCACTAAGGAAAACCAGCATTTTTTTAATTATTTTACAATTATATTTTAATAAATTCTCGATTTTTCCTTAATTACAGAAAATCATATGGGATAATATAACATACAAATACAAGACCATTGCTTTGGTCCAATGAATCAATTAAAAATTCTTGGAGAAAACAATATATTTAATCAATAAAAATTATTAAGATCAAATGGTATCATCATAAAAGTTTGGCACTCAAATGTATCACACTGAGGGAACCATTTAAATTCACCAGTGATTTATGGTGCACAAAATTCTACTGAGTAAATGTTTCATGGAGTTACCCATTTCACAAACCTGGATATTTTTATTGAATTTCACCTGATTTAGACTACCCCTAACCCCATCGTGTCTGGATTAGCTGGGGCTTACCGCATTCAATTCTTCTACCAATTCCTCAAGATAACAAATGGCTCCTGAACTAAACTGTTTTTCAATTTAAGTTTTTTTCTCAGCAGTTGAAATTGCTCTTCAACTCACTGATCCATTAATTGAAAACATCAGCTTTGTTGTTTCCACAAGTTTTAGTTGCGCAGTTACTGTTGCAGTTAGAACAGAATATGTAAATAAGCCGCCACCCATCTACACACTGCGCTATAAACCAAAAAGCCAAGAAATTTCAGGTAACATGAAAATACTGACTTACCTAATCACTTGAATAATGATGAACAGAACTACAAGCCTAAAGCATAGTATTGCCGCATGAAGTTTTACCTTTCCATCATAATTCTCATTGCCACTAAAATATGAACTATTAAAGATTAACACTTCAAAAGCAGACAATGAAATACTTTGAACACATTTCAACAGAAAAGAATCAAGACCGTTATGCATTAGCATTCTATCCAGAAAAATTGCTAATGCTGAGCAAGCTTAATTGCATACTGGTTCTTGGAAAGCCTACTGATATCAATTAAAGCTAATAACAGAACACAAGAACAGCCCTTGATGCTAGTAAGGGCAGCAATGGAAATTGTGACAATAAATTTGCCACAGACATAGAAACCAGGAAAGAACACGGGGTACAAATTCATATCAATCTTCATCTAAACAGCTATTAGGCAAAATTGATACGCATAAATGATACAAGGTGGCTGGCTTTAAGAAAAACAAATACATGTTCAACCCAACATGCATTCTATTCACTAATTAAGCACATGAAAGTAAAATTATTAGAGACCAGTAACATATTTTTTGGTTCTTCATTGCTTTTTTTCACACCCTGAAGATTAACACTTACGCTGCCTTTACCAGCAAATAACTTTTTATTGATCATCATCTGAACACAATCACTAAAGCAACTATTTCTTCTAAAAGATACAAGCTATAATAACTCTAATGCACAAGGTCGAGATTAATCGGTTTCTTCTGCTCACCTTGTGTGTCCATAAAAGAGATCTATTTCTTAATTACTACAATATGCTTAAGAATTATATCATTGAGATGCATAAAGATAAATAAAGGGTGTAAAATCAAACTACTACTGTATTTGCTGGTACTACTTCCCATACTCCAGGCGACATCCATGAATTTGAAGCACATTTCTAACTTCAAAAACTAAAAGAGACTTCCCAGTGAGTGTAGTAGCCATTCCATTCTTCAGTGAGCTGTAAAGACAGTACCACAATGAAATGTAAAACTAAAAAACTCCTCACCTGAGATCGGTATTGCCGGATCATCTCCAGCTTCTCCTCAGCCCCTTTGTTTTCTTCCTTCTGCTCAATGCTGCTGATTATGCGCCAGCTGGCTCTTCGCGCCCCAATTACATTCTTATAGGCCACTGACAGTAAATTCCGTTCTTCTACTGTCAACTCCACATCTAACGAGGCCACTTTTTTCATAGAGTCTACCATTTCTGCAAATAAAAATTATATTTAACATTATAACTGAAAACTACACACAAGACCAGGACATTTTAGTTTCATTTAGCAGATAGGCTAGTTGGATACATCACAGATGGAAATTAGCTAAATAGCCATTAACCTGTTCACATCTCCTCTTTGACCAATTAAATTGACCTCAACTACTGCTGGATTTTTAGTTATTTCCATCTCCGACATAGTAAACAATGTATTTCTTATGTTCAAGGTACAAAAGGTTCTTCACAAACACACCGAGTTGGGGCAGTGCACAAGATACGCAATAATAAATAGTGAAGGAAAAAATGAACTGATGACAGGAAGATTAACTCGCGTGTGATGCTTAGCCATTTCCATACCTGTATATTTGATGTGTTAACATATAAGTCTAAGTATCACACAAAACAAATGAGTCTCCAATTACTAATTTAAACTAAGCAAAAATGATATGGTGGGGCATAGAACATGTTAGCAGAAAATAATATCCATTGCGGTTCCAGAATTTCTATTTTTATGCCCGCGAAAAATTACCAGTAATATGCCCGTCTTTTGATAAGCCCAGATTACCCAATTACAGGGTCAATATGTTCTAATCTAACCGAGACTACATAACTACTTAAGTTATTTTGTTGCCAAGATTTGTTTTAATAGCCAACTGGGCTCCACTGTCAGATGAGCTATCTCAAATCACAAGGGCTATTCTTTGACCAAATCTTAAAACAGCCTGTTAAACATGGTAATTTATTGCTAGTCCATTTAAGGGAAAGGAAATGATGCAGCTGCACTCTAATATTATTCTAATCAAATTAGCCAAACTCAATATTCATTCTCTTCTTTAAACTTTTTATCTCACAATCATAAATTTTTAATTGTTTGGTATCTAAAATTTGGTGATCCACAAGGTCTGAGAAATTCACAAAAATGAAGTCTTTAGCTTTAGAAATTTCAGTGGATTTCTGAATAGCCTACTGATTATAAGGTTAATGTGAGCAACTTGAGGGTAGCGATAGTCCAGGGGGTAGAGTGTTGGACTACTGACCAGAGGCCCTGTTTGTTTTCCAGGCAAGCCTCTCCAGGACACCTGCAGCTCCACTCAAGCTATGTGACTTTCCAAATACAAGACCTTCCTGGGAAACCATAACAGTCACAGGGTAATGCACTGGACCCTCTACCTTGATGTGTGAATTTCACACAACATCAGACTTAGTACTGCATGACCTCTACCATCACCTACCAAACCGACCTTCAAGTTAATCACTGTGTTTATGGTGTTTTTTAATTGTCAGCACATGCCTCAGCTCTTATTTTTCAGCACCCTTTAAAGGCATGTCCTTTTGATTCACAGACCTTCACTTTAAGAGCAGGCTTTTGAAAATATGAAAAACATTCAAATAACTTTAATGTGTTGCATAATAAAAAATAGCAACTTGATGATAAACTTATGAAAGTTTCCCATGCATTAAGCAAAGATACAACATTTAAAGAATGGATTGGCATGAAGTGCCTTTATTTGTCTGCGCTCATGTCTATTTTCCCTCTCAGCATAAAACAAAAAATTCCAGAGGACAGAGTATTATTTAATCTCAGGTTTATTCAAACCCAAGAAAATCTAATGCTACACACTGTATTATTTGAAAATAATATAATCTAACTTAATGTAGAGGATTTCTTGGCAAAATTGTGGAATTTATCCACATCAATAAAAAAATAAAATTTTTCTTTGACTTGCATTAGTAAAAAACCTAAAATCATATTTCCTGAGCAAACAACATTCCACCACTAACCAATTCCTTTCTTTCAAGAACGAAAACATTTTTCCATTGAACAATTGGCTGTCCCAAGGTAGAAACTTAAATATATCACCAGCATTGAAGTTAATCCATTCCAGTTAATCAAAATCACCCCAGGTACATTTTAAAGGTACAATTTCCAATAATGGCTCACTTTAAGAGCAAAGGATTAACTAATAACTCTCTGGGTTAATACAACTAGTCCAGCTTTTCTACATCCAATTGTGACAATAACTCAATTCGTAAAGTTTGATACAAAAGTAAGCTTTAGCAACAATGCACTTCCCTCAGGTGTTTAAATTTAAACTAGACAAAAAACTTTTTATCCGATGTCATGCAAAACCCAATTCTAAATGTACCAATTACTTTTCAAAAGCAAGAAGCTGTAGATTAATAAATTGCGATTGCAATCCGTAGGTAGTAAACATGTAAGTTGCCATACAGGGCAGTGGTGATTTTGTCACCATTTATAATGTCAACCCAGAGTCAGATTCCCAATTTCTTACACAGAATATTAGGAATAGGACACAGTTTAAAAATAATGGAGATTTTCAAAACGATCACATTTTGAAACTGAAATACAAGCAGCTAAAAGCCATTTTCTACTGAGCAACCATCCTTAACCTGGCGTTAATGTTTTTCCTACCAAACCCTTCTTCATTCATTCTTGTTTGGTTGAAGTTGAATGTACTAGCTTAGAAAATAATGTCAAATTCATATGTCCCTATTGCTTTCTAATCATCTTTCACTCAGGCATGTGACCTCATAGAAAGTGGTCAATTCTCAGCAATAATTATTTACCCAGGGAGCTAAATTAATGGTAAAAGCAGGACTATAGCAGCATTGCCATGAGTTTACCTTCTTTATAGTTCTGATTTCTCAATCATAAGTTGTTTCCTTATGTGGCACCGTTTCACCATTAATGGGGCCATCTAATTTGCACAAATCGCATTGGATGTTTGCCTTAAGGAAGGCCCGATTGGTTGGCATACCCTATCAACCATTTAATCTGGCATTTGAATTCCATTCAAATCTAATTATTTGACAAGCAATTTGGTCTTTGGATTTCTGGGGCATATCACTAAGTTAGGTTGCCGATTCCAATTAAAAGTTAACATGACCAATGTGCTGCTCTTCCATGTTCAACAGCTTAACACAGTAAAATACAAATGAATTCTTCATTCCTTAAATGTTGAACTTTTATTTATGTATTACTATTAGAGAGCTGGCCAAACTTAGTCCAACCCCATAACAAAATTTTTAGGAAATCAACTATGTATATCCTACAAGGATAGGAAGAATACAAAATGCATAGATGCTCAAATGATGAGCCTTGACAATGTCAAGTATTATATTTTCAGTGTACAACTTGAGGTTTAGTCATATCACCACTGTTGTGCGTAAAATGGGCTCTTTATAGATATTTCCAACTGATGTCAAAATTTGTGAACCATTCCCATATGCAATGAGAGGTTTTCCAGGGGATTTCTGCATTTTCCACTGCCCAACTTAAAAAATAAATGGGACAATGGAAAAGGAAAGAAACTTCTTTAAGCCTGTTATTATATGATAATCCTATGGCATCTAATGTCACATGGGCTCTCCCTGTGCACATAATACTGTCAACTTCCCTACCCGTTAACATTAGTTAACTCCAGTAGAAAATTACTTCCTATTGGAAGCATTATAATTGACCAACTTAATTTAAATATCCTCTGCAAAATTGCATTGCAGTCTGAAATATGCACACAAAAAATGATTTCTATTGCATACAGAATGCATTTGGTTACCTACTATCACTTTTCCTGAAAACCAAAAATATCCACCCAATAGAAATTCACCACAGATTTATGAAAATTAAGAGAAATGGGTTCAATTATGAATCATCATTAAGACATTGGGTTTGGAAGTATTAAGGAAAGTACTAGGAAAATCAAAAGTGCACTTTGGAGCTCAGGCCATCCATCACAGAAAATCTCCAGGCATGAGCCGATGGCATTAGGCATAATCATCGCATTAACTTCATGATTTCCATGTATATTTATCATAAGCTTTTCAAGCACCACTGTAGTTAATATTGAACATCCAAATTACAAGACATTTGAGAGAGATCAATATAATGAAGACTACAAAACGGATCATATGAGCACAGTAATAACATCTATGTAGTTGAGAGTATATGCATAAGATGGCTAATTTCTGGGCAACATTGCTAGAGGAGATGGAACAAAGGTTAACTAGTATATGCCTTAAAAAAATGTAATTTGCTTAGAGTGGCATTATTCTTGGCCCCTGACAAACTACAATAATTTCTGGCAAATATTTTTGGAAAAATGCAATGGATTCAGTATTAGGGAATAGAAACAGCCTCTTACTGGGCGATTTTCAGCTTTAAGACACTGAAACAACTAATGAAAATGTATAGAGTGGATTATCACAGAAGCTGTGTTTCTTCATCAAAAACAACCATCGAGGCAAGGTCCTCATTAAGCTTGTGTGGCTCAGCAAGCAGTTTCTGCATCCAGAATTTGAACTGGAGATTGTAGACTATCTAGCCTACAGTTTGGATTAGACTACAACTGACCATTAGCAGCTCACTTAACTGAAATTGCAGTTCCTGGGAAAATGGGACATTGCAATAACTTTCAATTTAAAACAAAGATGCATTGGCTGAAAGACCTGACAGCATGGGTCTATCTGTGATGTGACTATGCTGAACAGCGAGTAAATATGCATCAATGGAACTTAAAAATTTAACTATTTTTATTATCGACAAATTGAGTTTACCTTCTGATTAACCACAGCACGTGTCCATAGGAAAAGAATCGGAAGGAAAATGCAGTTTCAGGCAATATCATGGTCAATTTCCATAATCATGCATCCACACGAATCATGGACTTCATATTTCCGCCTTACAATTGAGTTTAATTTCAAACTATCAACACAATTTTGGAGTTTTCAGACTACAAACATTTTTAGATACCCTTTTTGCAACTGCTTTCCAGGCACAACAGTTATATATACAGTTTCATATTCCACTTAGGGGAAAATAATTACCGAATTATTTCCCATAGAGATTAAACATCATAAAACAACATTCCAGTTACAAGAAGAAATATCTGGGACATATATCAATGCTAACATTAGAAGTACAAATGGTTCACCACACCCAGATGAACATTTACATTAAAAACATCTTTTACAACAATTGAGCAGAACACCAAATCAAAGTCAGTTTTTTAACTCTGTCTTCATCAATTTACAATTTATGGCTAATGCTTATTTGCTTCCTTCAACCAAATGATTTACCGAATGCTTTAAAGGTGATGGTCCCATAATGACCGTAAGAGCAAACTCACAATTCTGGAATTACAGAAAATTATGTTAGCTCTAGCAACTGCTACAAAATATGAAAGCTATTACATCCTTGCTATACAGCTTGAATAACATTCTATACTTTGAAGTTAAGACATAAGTTGCAAATTTCAGTCAAATTTAATCAACCTAAAAATAATCTTTCTAAAAAGCCAGTGTTCAGTCATGAAGACTTTCCTACATTAAAGAACAGGAACTTGACATATTTCTGCATCAAAATATGAAAGACATTGAACTTTTGTCAGCTATTCCCCAGGAAAACTATATACAACAGCAGTGGGTTGACAAAGGTTCAAATTATGGCTAACAATGGTACTTCTGTGCTTCTCTTGCCCCAGGTCCCACACATGGAAGGCATGCTTCCAACTGTTGCTCCCACCCTAAAACATCTAAATTTCAACATATACCCTAGAACTCTCTGTAAGGCTAGGAACACCTGCACCAATGATAATGGGCGAGGTCCCAGAAAAGGTTTTTTAAGGATCATCAGGAGTGGAGGCATTTAGTTCTTGACATCATTGAGTGCTTTCACTAAATGAGTCCTCTGTCAAACGCATGACCACAAAGTATCACTGCTCCAGTTTGAGAGTGAAGAATCTACATGAATTTTACAATCCAATTTCCCCAGGTGAACTCATCAGAGAGGCTCACTCATAGGAATTGCCATTTGGAAATCAGATGGTCTTTAATGAATACGTAAATTAATAAATACATTTTAGGAGTTGGTCAATACTGCAAATACGAAAATACATGTTCTGTGCACATAGTGACTCAAATTTTCGAACGAAAAAATATTCTCCCCAAAATGATTAAATCGAAAATGATAAAAAAATGAAAAAATAAGGTCTAACAAAATTAAGAAAAACGTGAAACTAAAATTCACTACTCAAGCTCAGCTCGTAAGACTTAGAACTGGAACCATATTACAATAAAATGCGAAATATGAACGAATAATGCCAATTTCTTATCATTGATTCAGGATTGTCTGGTCCAAGTGTTCTTACATAATGGCCCACCAAACATTAAATAAAGTTACGTAGATTGAAAAAAGTAGGCCATAACTTTACAGTGAACCCACCGAACAACAAGATGACGAAGGTGACGGAAAGAAGAGGGCGATAGCAGTTTTTGAGGGAGCTCTGGGAGGGGAGAGGCAGAGGAGAGGGCAAACGAGAGCATCCGCGGCACCCCCTCCGCCCCTTTCACCCAGCCTCCCACCACGCCAATACCCGCCGCCACCGTCGTCGTAAGCAGCCGTACGTCTCGCAGAATACCGAGAAAATCAATACCAGTAGGGCGCGCCGTTACCATGGCAACAAATTGTTTGCCCGTGCCGGCGCCGCCGAAGTCCCCTAAGGCTCCCAGAAAAAATCCTCGAGAACTCCCCATCCACTCTCATCACTAACGTACATCTAATACCACAGCCATACTTACTTGAAACGTTACTACGGTTATTAACCAATGGTTACTATATTCATTAGTTAACCAGAAAACAGAAAATACCCACGGCTAACGGCAAAAGAACGAATCAGTTTTGAGAAGGAAATGACGTCAGCCACCGGCGATATTCAAATGATAGTATCGAGAGTTCGAGATAATGGATGAGATATAGAAGTAGATGATGAAGAAATAATCGAGCGTCACAATCTCGGGACTCTGAACGGCCGAGTTCAGAAGGGAGTAGGTCATCCAGATGAGCCTGTACTGGCTAATGACTTTGGTAGTACCACGGGGAGTAATTATGACTTATCTGACGGGAATCTCCCTGAAAATGGCCAGCGCTTAACGCAGCAAAGAGGAAGTTGGGTGTGAGAGAAAGGAATTCCTAGCCCATCACGTCACCCGCGACCACGCCTCGACAGACACCACGCGTGGTCGTATGCCACGTGACGTAGAGTGCGAGTCTCCCTACTCCCCAATCGGCTTCGACTGTCAATGACCGCACCGAAGATTAAGGATTTCCAGCTCCAAAATGATAGGTGGGAGGGGTAAATTTGCCATAAATTTACAATAAAAGGGTCATTACAACACATCAGTACGAAGTATCAAATCACTTTTTCACGACAAACAAAATTGCGAATTACTTAGCATCAAGAAGAAATTGAGTCTGTTAGCTCTCGCTGAACGACCTTACCACTTCACTAATTAGCTTGAGTCATCATAAGACATGCCGCAGTCAATCTTTAGACTAATTTCGAGGGTGGTACGGAAACTGCTCCGTGAAAATTAGCATCAAGAAAAAATTGTTTGATTCTTATAAATAAATGCAACTGAACCTACAGTCACAGGAAACCCGCGGCGAGGTTAGAGCGTCAGCATCGTGTAGATCAATAGCAGCCGCCAAAAGGGCGTCCAACAGTCATGCCATGTCGGCCGCTAATTTTTTTCGTAACTTATCGGTAAAATATAAAGTGCACTACAATTTTCATTAGTGCCAATTCGAATTACATTGATGCGATTGCGATTTGTGATATTACACTTCTCAGATCAAATAGCAATTCGTTATACACAAATTACTAGCTGTAGAAATTAACATTTAGTGTCCAAAAAGAATTTTATGGAGTACTGAAAACCTGATGAATCCTCAACTCATATTACTATAGAGGAGGGCCCTAACCGAGCAAAAATTAAAACTTTCGGACGCCCACACACTCCACGCTGCGATGCCAGACAGTTCACCTTGATTTCTGGTAGCCGCAAATAGTTTCGTCAGAGTAACACGAGACGATATGACCTGATTATCATCGAAAAAATATTTCTTTCACAGTCTTCAGAATTGCACACCCTACAGAAAAACTTAAAAATAACCGGAGAAGTAACGAATTTCTCCATCGACATGAAATACTAGGATAAGATACGTAAATTGATTAAATTCCATATCAACTCGCATTCATACAAAGTTAAAGCATCGATTGACTCACTAGCGACGTACTCTCACAAGAGCTGGAGGAAGACGCCTCCCTGATATCAGGCGAGACGGCGAAATCTCGAAAATCCATTAAAAAAAAATTATGTTCGATCTTAGAACAATCACTATGACTCTATCATGGTAATCGCCACACCCAATAATCACTTAAAATGCATTAACAATACGGATTACTATTATTTTCGGCAATCTGCCCACGTATTTAGATATCACTTTCAACGAATATTATTGCTGTCAGCAATAAGAGCCGAAATTTTCCAAACGGAGTGACATACAAGAATTAAAAAATCAATTACGACAAATGCACACCAAGAAGCAAACTCTTAAATAATAGAAATAATCAAGTTCTAATAAAATACTTGACAAAGGACCAGAAATGTTAAATTACCGAGGCCCTATGAAAATTCCTAGTATCACCAGCTATCATTTAACAAAAAATTCTTAAAATATATCCCGAGTCCCAGACGCATTGATACAATTTTGTTCAGTCAATTGTTAACTCCGATATTCTAGATTGTTAATCCGGCGCCATTAAAGTTCGTCACGAAAAGGTTTAAAATACTGAATAGCACAATGTAAAACTGTTAAAATTCACAGAAACCGCAGAAAATATAAGCGAGAGTCCACATAAACGACACTAAATAAGACTAATGTCAAACTCGATGCACAGCGGCAGCGTCGAACATTCACTATGTCGGCACATTTTCCAAGAACAAATGTCAGCTGTATAGTAATCCTGCACACAATAAGTATACATACCGTCATATCTTTCCGCCTGCTCTGCTAATTTCGCCTTGTAAACGTTATCATCTCTTTCTGACATGACGGATGAATTAGGATTTCACTCCCCTTGAACAAGAACACTTCCTATGAACACGTAAGATGGCCGCGCCCGCCAACTCTATAGATGGCGCCTTAACACATAGCTGAGAATGTACTCCTCCGCGGTTCAAAAGAGTCTTTACTAAAATAAATATATTCTCTGTTGAAATAAATATAAATTGGTCGCAATGATTTGATAGAAAAAATAAAAAATTTTTATAGGGAAAACCGAGTAAAATATTTCATACATGGCATTAAAATAGTAAACACTAAGATGTGGTTGTAGTTACTCTATACATGCAATTATAAACAAGAAAGCTTTTATTCGAAATATAAATTCATTTTTGAGCTCAAAAAATAAAAATAGAGTCATTTTGTCTTTAATTTTAAGATTTATATCTTCTTTCGAAGCTTCACTGAAAGAAATAATT
Source organism: Hetaerina americana (assembly GCF_022747635.1). Classification (NCBI taxonomy): domain Eukaryota; kingdom Metazoa; phylum Arthropoda; class Insecta; order Odonata; family Calopterygidae; genus Hetaerina; species Hetaerina americana. The sequence goes on from NW_027287095.1 coordinate 85,450,754, forward strand.
GATTACATTATTGAGTGCGCGCCATCTTACGTTACCAACTATTAATCACAAGCCGGAATTCCGAATGAATGAAAAACGTATGCCGTCACAGGATAGGTATGGTAAAACAGCATTGTAGCTGAGAAAGAGGCATAATATATCAAAATGTGCAGAATCCTTTAATTTTTCAAGGTCCCGGCTTAGCCGTGATCGTCTAGTGGTTAGGACATTGCGTTGTGGCCGCAATAACCCAGGTTCGAATCCTGGTCACGGCAGTGACATTGTCACTGACACGGCAAGGGACGTTTTTTTTTCATTGTGCATCTATCCGTTTTCTTCGACTTCGCCAATTGCAAAATGTTTTCGGTCGAAGTGTGAAGAAAATTTTTTCAGATGCATATATTCTAGGATACACCTAGGAAAGCACTCCACCTCATAAATAGTGCCCTAGTGTGGTTGTTCTTCACATCATGCTGCAGAAGTTGCTGTTCATGGAACAATTTTTTGCTAATTTCAGCGTACTACCGCATTTGATTTTATATTTAACCAAATATTATTTAAGTTTTACGATGGTAGCTTTTTTAAACCAGAATTGTTAAACATTTTCAGCACCTCTTTGTCATGTTTCTGCCGGACGGGTAAGTTATGCTAACTTGTAAACTTACGTATTCGGGCCTCATCTATTGCTTCATTAAAGAATTCATTTTTAATTACCAAGTAATTTCCACCGACTTCGCGAATGTTTTCAGATGAGTACCTAGGTGATGTAGCACGACAAGATATTCACACGCTGAAGCACCTGAAACAGAAATAAGGCTTTCTTTTCGGGCACTAAGCACGTTCTCCAGGTCAGTTGTCTCTCGCGTCGCTTGTGTTGCGGTAGGCCTCTTATGGTGGTGTAGTTGGTTGACTTAAGAGTGTATGCGTCAGCGTCGACGTTTTTGGAAGGATTCTGCATCCGTTCACCTTTGGTCTAGTTGCATACAGCAATCATATGGCAGGAAGGGGCAATTCAAAATTATAATGGCCGGAGCATGTCTGTGCTTGAAAGGGCCAGTCCATGGATTCAGACCGCGCTAAGGCTCGCTGAAGGCGGAGTTTGGACATTGGTCGCTATCTAAGTAGTTGGCAAGCCAAGCCGAACTGTATTATGGACGACTCGAAGGAGAATTTTAGGGGATAAACGTTTATTTGAGCGTGATTGGTCTTTTAGTCTCTGGGTTACAAGGTCTGTCCCAAAATTAGTAGAACTTATATTTTCCTGGATAGACGGACGGGCGGGCGGCGGTTCCTCTGGTTGAGTTCGAGGGAAGGGAGTCTCAGGAAAGGCTGGAGGACGGTGGCGGTTGGCTCCCAGCCTTGGTGCAGTGCGGATCATTCGTTTACAAAACCTCTATAATGTGACCTCGTTACGCTCCGTCATGAACCGGTTATTGGAACAGCCCTCCGCCATCGAATTTTGCGTGAAACTGGGAAAGAGACTCATAACATGCGAAAGGAAACTTATGGTGATAACGCCATGGTTAGATCAGGTGTTTTTGATTGGCACAAGCTGTTTCGGGAGGGTTAAGAAAATGTTGAAGACGCCGAACGTTCAGGACGCCCTTCCACCTCAAAAAGTGACGACAATCTTGCAAGAGTGAAGGTTTTTTTTTGGACAGAGATCACAGATTAAGTATTCGCTAGGTTTCTGATGAACTCAGCATCCCTAAAAGTAATGTAAATTGATTTGTGACAGAAAACATCGGCATGAGAAAGGTGTGTACGAAGTTGGTGCCGCGAGTGCTCTCGGACGTACAAAAGGAAATTCGCAGTCGGATTTGCCAAGACCTTCTCGTACATGTGAATGAGAATTCAAGCGTAAGCAGAGTGGCGCAGTGGAAGCGTGCTGGGCCCATAACCCAGAGGTCCGTGGATCGAAACCACGCTCTGCTAACTTTTTTGCCGACCCCGGTGGCGGCGGGGTAACGTCCTCGTCTGCCATTCCAAGGGTCGCGGGTTCGATTCCCGCCTGGGTGAGTTTCCCTCCATCTAGGGCTTGGGTGTTTGTAAATGTGACCATTGTTATCGTTGTTAACAGTTCGATGTAAAGGCCAAAATGCGCTGTTTTCGGACTAATACTGAATTTAAAAAAATAAAAAAAAACGTTACAACAGGTCCTGACGAGGGAGTTTAGCAGCATTCCGGGTGCCGCCTTCCAGGAGGCGTGGAAAATACGCCGGCAGCGGTGTGTGGACGCTCAAGGGTGCTACTTTGAAGACTTTTGAGTGAATGTATCAATTCTGACAATAATTTCTTCAAATTGATTCAGTCCTACTTCTTCTGAGACAGACCTTGTATTCATCAACGAAAATGAAAAATAGAAAAACGAGTGGTTTTGGAAGATCGAGATGACGTGGGGATTAATGCACTGGCTTCCCGCCCCCAAGGGCCTGGGTTCGAATTCCAGTGTTGGTCGGATTTTTCAGTAGTATTCTGATCCTTACTCGGAGTTTTATGGGGAGAGCACTTTACTTTAGCACACCGTCCGTCGGATGAGACGTTAAATTGAGCGCCTTTCGTTAAGAGTAAGCTAATGCCGACGCCAGGTTTCTCTCCACCCTTCCTCCATTCTCTGAAACATCCTACCAGATAACCCACAAATTCCCTCTGGCGCAAATGACCTCCGCTGCCGGTCGCCTCCCCTATTAATTGCTACTATTACTACGAGTGGTTATAGGGGGAGATTGTGTATACGGTGTGATGCAATCGATTTTAACATTTAGCACGATATGATTGAAATTCGAATGACAGTATTTATGGAGGCTATCACGGATGTGAAGTCTTACTTATGTCTTATGCAATAGTCTCATAAACAGAAAATAAGACTCATTTACATCTTCTTGGGTTGCGATGCTGCTGAGCACTTCCATATTAATACAAAGCATGAATCGTTTAAGGAGTTGTGGTATCCACACGCCCTTCCTCGTGGAAAACAAAAACAATGGCAGTGATTTCGAATTGGATGAACTTTTTTGTTTTCTATTCGTAAATTAATAACAGTCGATCGGTATCGATCGGTTCAATAGAGCATCTTCTTTGCCTCGCGGCAGAAATTCATGATATGCCAAACAACGTTAAAATTAAATGGGAGAATTTTCTTGACCGGATTAAGAAAGACATTTTCTCTGCCTCGAAAAGTCAGCCTAATTCGTACTCCGTTATTAATTTACGGCCGATTTCAAGGCAGGGTGACCCCAAGGGCAGGGCGCCACCCCAAGGTCGTGGGTTCGGACCATTCATCGGGAACGACTGCTCTGTTTTAATGGATTTTCCTGGAATGCGTTTGAACTTCGAAATGGCAAACTGATGAAAGAAAATATTAAATTCATTTAGATGCCTGAGATTTGAATCATATTATGTAAGGAAGAGTGAGAGATATATATAATTTATATATATCTCTCACTATATATATATATAGGGGGGCCAGTTCCTTTCCCTGTGCCGGTTATTGTTTCCCAGGAAGACCTGGTACCCAAAAAATCACATAGCTTAGGTGGAGCTGTAGGTTCCCAGAGTGCCTTGCTCGGGGATCGAACCCGGGCCCCTCCGGTCAGCAGTTCAACGCTCTAACCCATGGACTACCGCGGCCCATATATATATATATATATATATATATATATATATATATATATATATATATATATATATATATATAATATATATTACATATTATACACACACACACATATATATATATTGAAAAAGAGGAAATCAATAGATTTGAGTGCGAGTAAACTTTAAGAAGCGCTGATTGCAACCCTATGCGCTTAGGTTTTCTCCAATGGTCGCTCTGAACAGAGGAATTAGGGGACGGGTTCCTTCGGGTTGTTATTTTTTTATCTTTAAGGACAATTAGGCTATTGTTGTGGTGGTAACGCTCAAGTCTGGTCTTTACCCTTACAACAGACAAACATACATACATACACAAGAAGAACAGATAGGAGACAAAAGGCTATCATATACAATGACACTGAAAGATTACCAACTGTACCTTTACCATCACCCATGGGCCAGATTAACTCCATACGAGTATATACTACGCACCGTCCATCGCCACACTCCGTCCATAATCACGCACTCCTCAATTTCATATACCGTTCAAAATCACGCACCGTTAAATCATTCACTTTTGCATTACAACTTCTCACGCCGTGCACATCACATACAAACAATATTTAAATAAGTACAATAGTATAATAGTCACTGATCAATGAAGTGTATCACCCAGTGGCCGCTTTACACTTATACTTAAAACTCCTAAAATTGGAATGAAAGGGCTCAAAACAAACCTCTTGGTAGCTGGTTCCATTCAACAATAATTCTGTTTGAAAAAGAGTATTTTTTCTTATTTGTTTTTTGCGTTCTTATTTTTATTTTAAAACTGTGGTCGTTTCTTCCGTCTCAGTGAAGTTTTTCATCTCTTTCCTCAAATCTTCCCATCACTTCGTCATTTTTAACAATTCTATTCATCGCGCCTAGTTTACTCCTTTCCCTTCTATTTTTCAAACTCTCCCATTTCAGTTTATCCCACATTTCTGTGACACTATCTGTTCTTTTGTACCTTCCGAGTACATATCTTGCTGACTTTCTTTGAACTTCTTCTATCTTTTTAATAGGTCCCACCTCATATGGATCCCATACTATGGAGGAGTATTCTAGGATAGCGATAACCAGTACCTAATATGCTTTTTCTTTTGTGGCCACACTACTTCCTTTTAAATTTATCATTACCAATGAAGTACTTTAAATGCATTCCGTGTCAAATTATCTACTTGGACTACCCACCCAAGATGCTAAGTTAAGTAAATGCCCAAATATTTGCAATGACTGCTACATGGGATTCCTTCTCCAAAGATGGTGTAAATATCATTTTCTGCATTCTTTTTGTCATATGGGCGAAGCAAACTTACAGGCGGTCCCAGCCGTAAAAATCTATTGTTAGGAAGACGAATGCATACGAAAAAGACCTACGCTAAAAACGACGTTTTAGGTATCTCATTTTTAAACGTACCTACACCCTAAAAAAAACTCCTTTTTCCTCTGGTGCAATTAATAATATACTGAAGATACATATTGCAACGCGTAATAGTTGTCAATGAACCGTGGAACAAGGCATATATACGTACTTCATATCACCCCAGCGTAGAAAAATACTCGAATAGCAAGTATATCTCGAACAGAATATTTTGATTAAGCACCTGTTGTCCGTTCGTATGAAATTCAAAGGGGGCGTATTTCGTTTTTTCAAAAGAATCACTTAAGATCGGTGAACTAAAAACGACCAATAGCCAAAATAACGAGCCAAATACGATTGCTAGAATTTTATTGTGTTGAGGAAGGAGGCAAATGGAAATAAAGAGGAGCGAGGTATTTCATAGAAAAAACTCGATGGGGATCAAAATGGCAGGCATATTTGTAGTATTTGCTTGTTAATTAAAGAAAAAGAAAGTGTGAAACGTGTTCAATACATTATTCAAATAACAAAGAAAAAGAATTTAGATACTGCAACTCAAATCAATTGATGATGTACTTACCTACCTCATGTTTTAACTAAAAACACCAAAAAATGGCAAACATGACATTGTAAAATAGATATTCCTGTTCACAATACTGCGTTTCGAGCCTTACGAATTGTGAACATGGAAAAGGTGGAATTAGCAGAAAGGAAAACTAAGGTGGTGCTACACACCATGATGGGAGATTGTTTGGATCAATTCAAAGGGGACAGAACAGATTAATTCAGAACGTTTTGGTTGGCGATGTGGTGCTGAAGACTGTGAAGGCAAATTTGGATGGGGTAGGAATAGAATAAATTCAGATCCGCATGTTTCAGCACCGAGGTCTCTAAAAATTATTCGCACTCCAACATACATTGGTCGCTTGGATCATGTATATAAAATTCGGGAAATAGATGCCAGAACTAGCAGACTCAAGGACTCCTTCTTCCCACGGAAAATACGGGTAGCAACTGCAGGGTTATTAGATAGCAAAAATTCCACTCACCACCTTCAGCGTCTTGGGAATAGTTAGTTCTACTCATTGCATGCACTTCCACTGACCTCGTATGTTTCGTTTTCAAAACCCTTTCTTTCCGCATGACCTCATTAGAATGTCTTTCAATAATATAGTGCTTTTAACAGTATTTCTTGATTTGCTTTGTCCATATTTAAGTTTCCCCTTCCAACCCTTGTCCCTCTCCGTGGGAGGACCCTCCCGCTACCTGCAACGTTGGGTCACATTCCCTACCTGTTTCCTTGGGGAGGAGACCGTATTTTGTTGCATGTCCATGTGGTGGTGGAATTTCGCCGCCTTACTTTTCAAAGTGCACGTTATCGGATAAATTTCTTTCGGCACCCTAGGGTGTCATTGTTTTTTAGATGATAGTATATGTATATTCATACTTGTAGAATGAAAGGGTTTTTGTATGAATTTATGCGCCACCGTGGGTATAGTTTTGCATATGTGTGTTGACTTTGCATGTGGTTTTGTTCTCTTTTACGGGTGGTGACCTAATACCCCCCGCCACACGCCCTTGCGGCGGCCTGGGGGGATTGTGTAGATATACAGGTTTAGATATGATAGGTCATAGGACCTGTATAGATATGATAGGTTTTTGGACGAAATGAAGGGAGAAAGGAAATATCGTATGTGGAATTGAAGAAGGTTTTATTGTAGTGAAGGATGTCAGGTTGTGTTTTTTGCTAGGAGAGGCAAGTAAATATATCGTTATACCGTTTTTATAGGCTGTGTCCCTCTAAAACCTATCTTAACCGGTAGTATACCATTAATTATAATAATACTGAGTTGGAAGCAAGCTTTGAATATGCAAGCAGGGTTATAGATAGCAAAAATTCCACTTGCAACCCTCAGCGTCTAGGGAATAATTAGTTCTACTCAATTGCATGCTCTTTCACCTCGTGTGTTTTGTTATCATAACCTATTCTTTCCAAATGACCTCATTAGTGTTCTCTTCATCTGTTCCTAAGTTTCCCCTTCAATCCCTCGTCCCTCTCCGCGGGGGGAACTGCCCGCTACCTGCAACATTGGGTCGCATTCCCTGCCTTTCACTGTCTCCTCGAGGGGGGGGGGGAGCGTTTTGTGTTGCATGTTCATGTGGCGGTTGAGTTTCGCCTTCTTGCTTGTTGTGTCCTGGCTTGCGTGTTGTTGGATGGCTTTCGTGCTGAATCCTGGGGTGCAGTTGTCTGTTGGTTAATGGTATATGTGTTTGCATGAGTGTTGTATGAAGGAATTTTTTCATGAGTGCGTGCGCTGCTGTGGGTGTAGTTTTCCATGTTGTTGTTTTTGCATGTGGTATTGTTATCTTTTCAGGGTGGTGACCTAACACCCCACGCCCTTGCGGCGGCTTGCGGGGTATTATGTAGATGTAGAATCGGTGACGGCCACGCGTGAAAGAGTGTAATACAGTGAGTTTGGCCATGTTAAGAGACTTGTTGATGTTCGAATCGCCGAGCTTTTATGGCTGACAGTAGAGTAGGTGGATTGGTAGAGAGGAAAGTAGGCAGACCGAGAACTTCACACGTGAATTTAATAGAAGAGGTCCTTCTCAAAACGAAGGCAATAATGCCCCCAATGCAGGAGATCATTCGTGAAGATAATGGATGATTGGGATGGAGACGGAGGAGGTATGCGAGGACAAGGTAAGGATGGAAGAAATTACATCTGAATCCTACTCTGCATAGCCTTCACAGGAGCGTATGGCAGAGGGTGCTTCTCGATCAACAAACTTTGGATCTTTGTTCGTTTAATTTCATACTTTTTAGGAGAGTAAGTGTTCGGACATAACTTCAAGTAAGACTATTTTCGTCTTTCCCTATCCCGAAAGGAAACTAGATGCGAATGCATGTGCTGAAGATAAAAGAAAATTGCGAAACAAAAAATATTAGGAAATAGATTCGAAGGGAACCTTTAGCGGAACAGTTTTGTAAAATTCGTTTCCACATTAAGGATGTCCCTTTTTTTGTGTTAGAGGTAAGTCGGAATATAAACTTGTAATCCCAAATTACATAGGTCTCTTCCGGTCACGAGAAGATGTATTCTCGAAAATTGCGAGTTCGGTGCGGCAAACTGTCAATGGAGAGAGGGCGTTGTTACTTCATGACGGTTGTCAGACAACAACGGCAATGGGATTGGATGCGGATATCGATCAGTTTTTTCCCGCGTTTTGGGTCGACAAACTGCAGGCGGTGCGTGGACCATGCACGCGCAATTCTGTCGCATGCAGTTCGATTAGATTTCTGGAGGCTCGGAAGACCCAAAGAGGACCGGATTTAAGGACCGTCTCCTCCCTATTCTAGGAGATCCTAAGTTCAATGATGGCCAACCATTTCCTATCAATCGGTCGTACGACGAACATTTTCCACTTCACAATGTGCAAACCGAGAAAGGTTATGTTAAATCCTAAAATAGGAGTTCATAAACGAGAGCAGGTGGAACATCTTACCTATTTCGGAAGTGTTTCCGACCAAAATCGTAAAATTAGTAGGGACGTAAGGAGAAGAATTGTGCTAGGCAAAGAGGCTTTCACAAGTAAGAGGGTATTGACGACTGGGACGTTGAATACGGATTTTAATAGAGGGCTCGTCAAAACTTTGATATGGAGCGTGGTTTCAATGGCTTTGATACGAACACCCCTTGCCACACACCCTCGACTGCTTGCGGAGTATCGCGTGGTTGCTTAATAGGTACTTAAGACTTGCGAATACCTTTCGAATTAACGAAAATCCCACTCGCCTTTTTCCACATTAAGTTGCCGCGTGGGAGTTAGTGAAGAGCCAGTAACATAATCCAAATTGGCACCGGCAATTACAAGGGCGGGAATAAAACGTCATTTACTTAAAGAAAATATGCCTGTGTCGTGAATAAAAAAGAAACTTAACACTTCCACAATAAAGGATTGATATTTCACGACCATGGTTTCGATGCTGCGATGGCTCTTCATCAGATGATTTTCACCTGATGACGATGCATCAAAGCATGGTCGTGAAATATCAATCCTTTATTGTGGAAATGTAAAGTTTCTTTTTTACCCTCGCAATGAAGGAATTCCACAAAATTAAACCTGAAACTGTAATGTTTTAAATGAACGAACAGAAAGGGTTACATTTCTATCGGGAGACCTTGGGAGACATTGGAAACAAGAAGATTGCAGGTGAGACTAACTTTAATTCAATGGCATTTGAGTAGCATCTGTTCATGCATGTAATAAGATTTGATGACAAAGAGACACTGCAGGTAGTTCTCGGAATTTTCAAGTTTTTTTCCGCAACCTTTTTCACTATCTCCAACCATTGCTGTTTTTGAGTATTAAGAATAAAATGTTTTTTTTTCCGGTCATCATTTATTTGACCGAGCCAAGCTCAAACCACAGTCTTTTCATGTCCTCCGCTTCCTTCGATAAGCGATGTCGGAAAAGAACTGTGGAATCCCAAGCGCGGTAGGCAGAAGCAAATTACAGTCATCGAAGTTCTTACGAATCCGATGCATGACTCACTTCTCGAGTGGGTACTCGCGCCAGATTATTGCGAAGGATATTATGACATCCAGAAAGAAAAAAAGAACATGACTAACTGTGATGTCTTGTTGCGAAGTGAGAGCGGTTTTTCACATTTACCGATTTTCTAAGGCTAATAAGAACGAATCGAAAGCTAGCAATTACTAGGCTGACGTTATGCATGTTATGTTTCTGCTCTACTGCTACAAAGAATAAACCAGCGTGCTGTTAAGACCGTGATCTTCGCCTGAAACACTCCTCCAATTTGCAAGGCGGCTTTCGAATGCGGTCGGTAATGGAGCGCGTCGTGGCTTTAACGTTTCCCTCGCGTTGCGGCAAACTTCTCCAGGAGCAAAGCCGAGGACGCTCAATGATTCGCTGGTTCAGCGACTTTGCTGAACTTGAGGATACTTTTGTAAAACGTCAATTCATGCATTTTTCTAAGAAGCTCGGTACCACCTAAACGTCAAATGGAATCGCTGCGAAAGTCAAGAGCAAAGAATTAAGTTCAAAATTATACTAATTACATGCTATACAATCGAGTCTACATCACTGATTGAGTCAATAACCCACACCCATTCAAAGTCCCACACAATAAATTGTTACACAAACTTAAATACTATGGGATCAATGAGAAAATAATTAATTGGATTAGGGACTTCTTGTCAAACCGCAAACAAATAGTAGTCATAGATGGGTTGTGCTCAACGGAGAGAGATGTTACTTCGGGCGTCCCCCAGGGAAGTGTAATAGGGCCTCTTCTGTTCTTAATATACATAAATGACTTAAGCACACACGTTAGTAGCAATCTAAGGTTATTTGCTGACGACACGGTGATATACAGGGAAATAAGGAGCCAACTAGATCGCGAGCTACTCTCTAGAGACTTAGACAATATCTCGGGATGGTGCAATAAATGGGGATTAACACTTAATATAGATAAATGTGCAGTTTTGAAATTTTGGAATAAAGGAAGCGAGGAACAGGATATAAACTACAAAATAGAGGGTTCAGTATTGACTACGGCAAATCAAGTTAAATATTTGGGGGTTGTTCTAACACCACGCCTTTCATGGGGAGCACATATCAGGACAATATGCGGATCAGCTTTAAAGAAACTTGGCTTCATAAAACGGGTGGTGGGGAAATGTAATGAAAAAGTTAAAGAGAGGTGTTATTTTGCTCTAGTTAGACCTCATTTGGAATATGCCGCAAGTATTTGGGATCCGTGGGAGAAAATTTGGCAAAAAGAATTAGATAAAGTCCAGAGAAAATCCGCTAGATTTGTTAAAAATTGTTATGATAAAAACACAAGTGTGACAGGTCTCTTAGGGGATTTAGGCTGGGAACCACTTGAAGTGCGGAGAGAACAAGCGAGGCTTAGACTTTTAGAAAGGTTCAGAACAAACGAGTTTAAATATGACACTGAAGGAATTATAATGGCCCCACACTACTTAGGTAGATCAGACCACAAAGATAAACTAAGGGAGATAGATTCCAAGACAGATAGGTACAAATACTCATTCTTTCCCCGAACAATCAGTAATCATAATAGCAAGAAACCGAAGTCACTTTAGAAATATTAAAAACTTTGAATTTACAAGTCGGAACAAAATTAAACACTATAGAGATGTTAGGTATACTTTCAGGTGCATGTGTATGTTAGTTGGTAGTTTGAGTGTTTGCATGTGTGTTGGGTGTAAGTGTTCATGCATGAATGTATGCCATGTTTTTTTTTATATATGATTTTGTCGTTATTGCATGCGATTTTTTTTTTATTATTTTTCTTTTCTAAATTATGGGTGGTGTCCTAGCACCCCCCGCCACACGCCCTTGCGGCGGCTTGCGGGGTATTGAGTAGATGTAGATGTAGATGAATAACATTTGACACTCTTGCTCCGTCTTCCTTCTTAGGGCCCATTCACATTACGTCATACTCTTCAGGCCATTTTTTGACTCCTCCCTCCCCCCACGTAAGGCACCTTAAGAAACCTTGCCCCCCCCCTCAAAGTTATATCTCCTTAACTTCCTCCCTTCCCACCCTCATTAAGTTATTTTTAAACTTTAAATCTGTCAAAGTTCGTCCCGGAAGAAGTTAGTAGCGTAATTTCGGCATTTCCCCGCGTAAAATTCAGGTGCATTGGGAAAAGATATAAAGATGAACACCATGATTTATTCATTTCACCGAAGGATTTTTTTAATTTCAAAGGTTAGTGCATGATTGAGAATTAGGGGGCACGTAAAAAAAAGTAAAAAATATGAGCAGCGGCCTCCAACCACCGCAAAAACTAATCGCAAACTTCTCGGCTGATCCGACTTAAACTTTATCCTATTCCTTCCCATAGGTCTTCTTTTTTTTATTTTCATCCCCAATACCCCTTTCGCTCCGTCTTCTTCATTTCCTTTCTCTCTCTCTTTTAACATCTCGTCTTTCTCCCTGGCTCTCCAGCTTCATCCAGCTGTGTGTAATTTAGTCTGCTTCCAAAGTTTACCAATTTTTCAAAATCATCCATCGACTTTATCTTATGACCTAAGTGTTTGTTTTTTTTTCGCCCGGTTATTTTTTTATAAATTTCCTTCGTGAATTCCAGCTCGGTTGGGCTTGTGCTAGCTCATAATTTTTCTCCACCTTTGATAACTTTTTCAAATTCGGTTTCGAATGATAACGTGGTTGTTTCAGATCGCAATTTCGTTTTTTGTCCCATTTTCATACATGGAACGTAAGCATGGAATTTATTTTTCGATCCATGTTTTTCATAATGAATTAAGGGATGGTTGAAGCAAGCGAGGAGACAAACATTGTACTTTTTCCGATTTCTCCATCGTCCAGGGAATGATCCATTAACATCAAGACCAATAAATGCAGTAGTCATATGCTCTCAGTCTGCTTTGCTGGAGGGAAGTATACTGGGTTCCGGGCCTAAAGGGAATAATGTCTTTCTCCGACCGGAGAGATGGAATTTGTCCGTTTTGAGGCTTTGAATTCCGCATCAGTTCCTAGCAATTGGTTATGTCCATAGCGTTCACACAATCCACTAGCCCCTCCCCCCACGCAACGCAACATAACGGATCAGAAGGCCACCCCTCCCCACGAGGCTATTGCGTTAATTTTGAGCATACTCTCATTGTCAATGTGTGTTTATCTCTTCGCCTTCCCCTTGTCCTCCTACTGGAGCAGCACTGGGGCGAATATTGCGAATTAGTGACCACGGAGGTAGGTGGACGTCGGAAAGGCGATTCCTGATGAGGTCAAGAAACCAAAAGATGGCGATGGAAATTTTGCAAGAGATTTTTGAGTTGTGCCATGGCAGCTTGGTTGAGAAAGTGGCGCTACGGTACATTTCGATTCGGGTTCCCATTCAGACATATTGAACGGTCATGAGTGAAATCGGTCAATTTTTTTTAGACTACTGACATGACGTCCCGCTACCTTTTTATCAAGGGCACTTACGTTTTTTCAGCACTCTTTAAGATATCCATCACTAAGCCACGCGTAATCGAAACCGTATGAATTTGAAAGTGCCTTCATCTCCGCGTTAACTCCTTTCAGGCATGCATCGCGAATGTAGGGCACCTTAGACCGTCGGTACCTATCTTAATATCCGCCCGCGCTCATGACTACTTTCTCTATGCAGAAAATAGAAATAGATTTCTCCTTAATTTGCGCCTCTCTTTTTCTCTAGCGCCCCAAGGCAACGCCGTGGACCACGAAAGATGAGATGCCGAAAACTTCGATTTGATATCAGACAAAAAATCGTGAGGACTTTGACAAATTTTTCAGAGGAAGCGCCGTTGCCATACATATAAATGCAGCAGCGACGCCGAATATCTAATCTCGAAATCTGGAACTCTCAGAGTCGTAGAAATTGGCACCCGACACGAAGACTGAATAGCATACTTAAAAAAAAGGCATCACTCGCGTGCGCATTGGTCCTCGATTCCCTCATCAGCATCTTCATCGTAATCTAAGTTTGTCTCCCTTATCGGATCGCTGTAAGTAGGACAATTTCATGAGGCTTACTGAAAAACACAATCGTATTGCCTGCCCGCACCGTTTGAGCTGCGACGCAAGCGGCCAGTCCAAACATAATCTTATCAAGTGATCTAGCGATTAGGAGCAACGCTTTGGACGGCCAAATGCATAAATACATAAATACATGCATATCATTGACTCCCTCCGACATAAACTCTTTCCACCCCTCCCATCATTATTTTACTCTCCACATCTTCTCTTCCTTCCTCTGTCCCTCTTGCCTCTTATCTAACATTCGCCCCTCTTAACACGGCCCTAAACATCTCACTTCCTCCATATATCTACTCGATACTCCTTTTCTGCCTTCTTCAAATTCCACCGAGAAGCTTCCTCGTGTCTCAGCATGTGAAAAGAATCGTCGTTCATTTCCATTTCAGCCAGAATAATTTTCTCCATGCCCACTTCTTGAAAACCATTCTAAACTTCGTTTCTCAAACACCAATTTCGCATCCATGCTGCGCTCCACTGTGTATTATTTCTTTACCTATTTCATCCATTATTTCTTTGCGTCCTTATTTGCCGTCTTCAGCTAGCATATACAGGTACATAATCCCTTGACTTTGCAAGTAACTATTTAACTATCCAAATTCTTTTCCTAATAGCAAAGGTTAAGAGTTTTTCGAGTAAGAGGAAGGCTAAATTAAATATAAAAATAAGAGTTTATAAACTAGAGCGAATGAAACAGTTTATCTACCTCGGAAGGGTTCTGGTCCGAATTAGTCAACGAAGTAGGGACAAAAAGGAGTAGAATTACGTCAGGCAAAGCAGAATTTCACCAGGAGGATTTTGAGCAAGGACGTTGAGTAAGGTTATTGAGAAAAGACTCGTCATACCTTTGATACGGAGCGTCGTTTTGTACGCCGCGGAAACATGATCGTCGAATCAGGTTGGTAGAGGTAGATTGGAGGTTTTTGAGACGCGCGTATTTGAAAAAAAAATGATGAAAATGTTAAATTGACGAAAAGAAAACAAAAAAGAAGTAATAGGTATGTTGGGGAGGCAAGAGAAATTTTGGAAGAAATACAAAGGAGGCAAGAAAGATGGATGCAGAGCATTCTGATTGGCAATGGGGTGTTGAAGTCTATGATAGATGGTAGAACATTAGGCAAGCAAGGAAGGGGCAGGAATAGGATAGGGATGTTGGACTGAATGAAGGGAGATAAAATACTCAAAGGATTGAAGAATTGTTTATCCTAGTGTGGGATGTAAGATTGTGCCAAGGCAAAGAAATGTAGGCCTGTTTAGTCTGTCCCTTTCCGTAATCTACCTTAAATGTAAGACTGCCAAACAATAATATGCCTACTACTGCCATCAATTTTCTTCAAATTAATACCCGAAGAAGTTAAGTGTCTAATTTATGCATCCTCACCAGAATGTTTAAAGGAAAATTCTGTTTTTAGTTAATTAAAAATTAATGCAAGACATCGCCTCATACGTTACTTGGTTGAAGTCTTTCATAATAGGCGTAAATGAAGGAAGACTAACTTTGCTGATTCCGCTTAAATTATTTTTATTTTTCACGAACATGGTTTAGTCGCAAGGCAACACCATCAGGTGACATATTGACTCCGATGTGCTAAATGAAGCGGCACCTGAAGATGCCGCCTTGCGACGAAACCATGGTCGTGAAAAATAAAAATAATTGTAGTGGAATCAGCAAAACTAGTCTTCCTTCATTGACGCCTAAAAAAAATTATTCGTTCTTTCAGGTGTTTTTTAAAGAAATCAAGGTAATGAAAATGCCTTTACTCACTCATTTACGTGTGTTCAACTATTTCAACGTTTTTTATTTTTTTGTTGTCGCGACCATGACAAGGCCGCGATTGATATTTTTATCGGAGTACAGCGATTGCGATGGAAACAAAGTTCAAATATTTCTGTTCCTGTAAGAGGTTGGATCGTGACTACAAGAGTCAATGTGTCACCTAAGTTCATTTATTAGTGATGAACAATGAAAAGCAACGTAACAGACTTGTATGCGTATTTCGTAAACAGATATACTATGGGAATATTCAGTTTTAAGCCCTCATAGGCTATTATTAGTCTTTTGAACTTGTTCTTAACCTTATTTTGGGTTATTTACGCGGCCCAAATTTTCGAAACCATGCGATTTCGTCAGTTTATTCTCACAAATTAATGAATATCTATTAAGCAAAGTGCCATTATGTTAACGCTATTACAACTCTAATGTAATTTTCACGCATGATATCAGTTTTTTTGGGAGAACGAAATGTATTTATGCATTATTAATTCATGATTCTCCTGGTTTTAGACCACCTTCTGCCATAAGAGCAAGTATAAAATCTTCGATTTTCGATAGCAATTTATGTGAAAGATGACGCGGGAAGACACTTTTCGCCGTCGTTACTTAGAGACTAAAAATACAGAAAATGTTATCAAAGCGACGTACGCATGCGGGACATCTTGATGCAACCTCCTTCAAGTGACTTATTGAATCTCATGAATCTAGCATGCTTTCACGTACGTTTTATCAATAGTCCCTTCCGGTTTCCGAGGGAAGTCTCGAGAGTCTTGCATACGAGAGACATTATCAGAGAGTTGAAAGATGATGCGAATGAGAATAAATCTAAGAGTGAACTTTGAGGTGCATTGTTAAAACTTATTTTGGTATCAAAATTAAAAACCAGGGAATAAAGTTTCACCATCCATGATATGCTGTCAAATCTCTCTCCATTTGCGAAAATACTCACCAGCCTAACTACGGCTTTAAGAGCTTCTTATGTTTGCTTTCAGCTGGTCAATAGGGTTCTCGGCTGGGTAAATAAGTGGCATATTGACCGGTAAGCATAGTAACTCTGCTAGTATCAGTAGAAGAAAATTACAAATGGTCTAAACAAAGGTTAATTTTTTACCCAGAAGGATATTTAATGCCGGACTATTTAAGCTTAGTTCATGTTGCTATTTGTCAAAAAATTCTCCGCGAAGTTGATATTGTGACCTTTTGAGTATTAGGGATTTGTAAAAATTACGTCCCTACTCAAGTCACAAAAACTTCGGCAGTCAGTAATTGATCAATTTGTGGCGAAGTCCGACATCTGATAAGCGTTATTAAATCTTATACATTTCGATCCGAACGAGGGGATTGATTTAAAAAAAACTGATTGGAGCTCCGGAAATCGAAAAATCGACCAACAAATCTCGTCCGTGGGATTCATCAGTTCAGTTTGAGGAAAGAGGAAAAATAAATTCCATGTAAATGTTGATATACCTGCTGAATGTTAAAACGTTTAAGCCTATCTTGCTTAGATCGATGAATGTAATTATGCCACCACGCAGTTGCTCGGAATCCAATCAGTCAGTTTTGTTCCATACACATTGGCAGAGGTCACGCACACTGTTATTCCGCTTGCCGTTGTTGCTTTGTTGTTTTCCTCGTGCTCCCGCAGGTTATAGCATCGTGAGTTGAGCGCGCGTGGAGTGAACAAATATCATCTTTCAAGGTTGAAAATGACGAGAGAGGTCCATTTTTAGTCATTTGCACATCCAAAGTTAGCTCATGACCCCCAGCGCGAATTAATAACGTCCCGGCCTGAGTGATAATGAGGAAGTATTGTCTCCATGGAAATATATTTATTTACGCGGTTTACCGGAAACACAAACTACCCTCGCCGAGCACGCTGCACGATTGTGGTCTGACTTCCTCCGGTTAGTGAGCTGCGGAGTTCCTCCCATTTTAAACTTCTATTGCTATAGAACTAATCACTGCAAAATCAAGGTCATCGATGGTCTTCTCAAAGCCATTGCGGGTAATGTAGAATTTATTTTGAGCGCTGATTTTAAAATCGACCTCTATTTTTTTCCATAAAGTACAACATCGAATGAATGTAAAAACTCCAATAGCCGTAAACAGTTTACCTTTCAAAACAAAGTACAAACGAGATTAGTTGGCTAACGCCACAAGTCAAAAGGAGTAAAGGGTAAAAAAAGGGATAGGGATGAGAAAGGTGAATACGAATACGCGCATTTCGGCCACAAAGTTGCCCTCTTCAGCGTACTGAAAGTGCATCGTCACGACAAAACAACTAACTAACTACAACTTGTGTTGTGACGATGCACTTTCAGTACGCTGAAGAGGGCAACTTTGTGGCCGAAATGCGCGTATTCGTATTCACCTTTCTCATCCCTATCCCTTTTTTTACCCTTTACCCCTTCCTTTGACTTGTGGCATTAGCCAACTAATCTCGTTTGTACTTTGTTTTGAAAGGTAAACTGTTTACGTCTATTGGAGTTTTTTCAATTAACCAATACTGCTAGCCGTAAGAGCTCAATTCAATCAAGAAGTTCAACATCATTCAGAGAATAAGGGGAGAACAGCCTTCCACGTCGAAATTAAAGAAAATTTAAAAGCACTTTTGTTTCGATTTTCTACTTTTAAATATAAAATGCTTTAATACACAATCAAAGGGAGAAACAATTCTCATATTGTGTATCTTTTATTTACATAGCGTGTACCTAACCGCTGTTTATTAGTTACCGTCATGTCTGTTTCCAAATTTCTTCAAGACTGTTTTCGGTGTCTTTATTTGTATTCAGCTTCCAGGTCATTTCTTCGCGATAGCCAACAGTATCCTGCCATTATGTTGAAAATACATCCTCATCGGTGTCGTTGTAGCTCCCTGAAGCCCTACTGGAATTATTCTCCACTGGTGGTCCAAAGGTTCTCGCGAAAATAGTTCCAGTCTAATACATCTCCGATTGCCATGACTCATTTCTTGCCTCCGCATTGTTTCTCGTTGTGTTGACGAAGCTATAACCGAAGGAACGCTTACGTTCCATTTTTTTATGACGGTGGGTGTTTTTCTCCGAGGCTTCGGTGGAAGGGGAGCAATTCGGCTGTTTGTTGGATCAAATACAGCCCGCTTTCATCTCTAGCCCTTATCTCACTCTGCTGCCTCCAACTGAAAACACGTAGCTAGCAGAAAGCCACTGAATTCTCATCTCGTACGCGAACAGAGGGAGTTCATCACAACTTTTAAATTGTGATTAAATGTTGGGCATTTTAAATAACCCTCTGTGGAACAATATCAGTGACCAGGAAGTTTAACTGCAACTTGTTTAACTTAACTGTGTATTTTCCTGGATTAGTTAACCCAAAATCAGTTGGGCTCACGTATAAGGTAGCAGACAGCTTCTACAGGGGTGCGGCGCTTAAATCCGGACAAGCACGCGTTTCCTCGAATGAGATTTCCTCGCCGAGTCAGCGAAACCTTCCCCAGACTTCTCCGAAGCATTTTACATAGCCACAATATCGTAAACAGTTGATCTGGGGTACCACCGGAAGAGTCGAACTATTTCGAAATTTAAAGCCCAGTGCGAACACTTACGAAAATAACCGCTCTTCGATTGTGCGTACGCAACATCTCGGTCATTTTGAGGTTATGACTGATTACTAGATGCCTTTAGCTTTCAAGAACGCCAATCGCGATCTCCAGTGGAACTCTAAAATACACGGGATAGAATTTTTTGCGAGTCATCGCATTCGTTGGCATTGCATTGCGAGTCATCGCAAACAGTGCATTGCATAACATACTTTAAAATCATTAAACTTTAACATTAGAGGTGCCTTTCAAAGGAAATAACCCTCATAATGAACTTTCGTGTGATTGAACTTCATCTTCAACCTCGCTACCAGTCGCAAGGACGTGTGGCATGGGGTGCTAGGTCCAACAGCCATACGACATCTAATCCAATACTCCCATAAACACGTAGATAGCACCCTGCGATTCACCAAAAGGGTTCATGGGAAGGGAGCGATCGACCATCAGTCATGCAACACCCGTTACACACATTACAACTTCCACACACATGGGGTAGCAGTCCACATGAAGGACGGACAATTCACAAATTTATTAGGTCTACAATTTTATCTATTGCCCGAAACCCCATCACCCGTCAATAGGACGCATGGGGGACAGCATTAGAACGCTAGCCATAAAGTAATTTAAGGAAGAATGTAACTTCCATGTTGCTACCTGTGTTTGTATAAAAAGTATCGATAAAAATTTATTTCAGACATTGGCAAAATCCCTCCAAATTCTTCACAGTACATCCCTTGAGAGTTGACACACTTTTGCCAGTGGCTTCTCCACGACTTGAAGGCGGATTCCGGAAGGTCCTTAAGGGTACGCGTGTAAGCTTCTTTTACGGTACCTAGGGTCCATGGTGGTGTCTTTTGAGGGAGGATTACAATTTTAGGAATAGAAAATAGTCTGCTGGTGCCAACTCGGGACTGTAAGGGGGTTGGGGAATCGTCGCGATGCCATCGCAGAAGGTCTTCGCAAGCAGACACTCGACTCAGGTCGTCCGTCAAAACCTTCGGGAGGACGAGTTTAGCGCAGATCATTCGCATCGTCAAATTTTCAGTGATAATGGTGGGCACTGTCATCCTATTAATGCTAATACGATCATACGTACAATTAACCGACGGTTTGAATTCAGTACTTGACGCACACGTCAGGAAAAAATTGTTACCGATACTTTTTATACAAATTTCCATTTACACCAATGCCGATGTAATTACGGGGCTGAATTATGTAGGATGCAAAACCAACCACACAATTGGTATCTTTACAATAGGTTCCATCTTTCTATGGATTTTAGCATATCTAAAGGTTGCCTTCCCAGATTTTGTGGTAAATGCGTAACGCTTTGTGTTCTTTCGTATATCGTTAATTTTTCGCTAATCTGGCGAACTTCCCTTCTACTTTGTTCAATTCTATAATCAATCCTTTTTGAGATGGATCCCATGCAGGTGTGCTCGCCAACTCGCATACTCTATGTGGGGTCTCATTGAAGAAAAATAGCACATCTTCAATTTTTCATCGCTACATTTTCCATCTGTATATTTGACAAATGCCAAATGCTTCTTTTGGGCCTCTCCGCAAAGTGTCTGCGTGCCTGTATGTGCTTTCTCCATGCACGTGTAAGGTCGGAAGCGATAGTGACACTCAAGTATTTTACGTGGTCTGCAACACCCATCCGAACACCTCCGAGTTTGTACGTTGGTACAGTCAAACTAAACCTCTAAACCTAAGTTACACCAAACGTCAAAACTGGAGTCAAACAAAACTTGATTCTGGTGTGGCCAAGTTTTGTGCCCTTTACGGAAAAGCAGTGGTTGAGTGCCACTGTTTGTTTGGGAGACTCGGGAGAGAAGAAGTCTCGGGGTAGAATCCCAAGTGTACATAGATGCGAGGGCAATTTTAACGCCAATTCAACATTGTAAGAGAATCGTTTTTTGTCGCCGGCTGAAGGAAGTTTTAAGCAATTTTTATGACCAGCTTTAGGGGATAAGTATGGTTTGTTTTTTGTGAAACTATTCGTCGCTGGGCAGGTGCATTTGAGGAACTGCAAACGTGGATATAAAATTCATTGATTCTCCTCGAGGTGGAGCGTCAGAATCACTGTTCCACTGCATGCGGGGAAGGAGAAATCACTCCCTGGGACTCTTCGACATTGAGATTCGTGCGAAACCCGAAGAGCGAAGCTTGCTGTCGAGTGGGGGATCTTGTAAACACGCTCACAAGTCTCTCCAGGACGAAATAACTCGCACCTCGCGGTTACTTCCCGTTTGCTCGCACGCGTCAAAGAATCGAGTAGTTTGAAACGGGTGGTTTGAAACAAAAGAGAGTGTCAACGCGGCCGTAGTCGCACCTTCGCGTCGTCTGAATGAGAATAAGTTAAGGACTTGGTTATTTACCACGCTCGTGGTAGGAGTGCAGAGGAAAGCAATGTGATCACGTTCGATTTGGGCACAGATCTCATCATATCGATGCTGAGATGTCATCTTGTATTGCAACAAAATTAGGAAACAGGAAACTTCCGAAATAATGTAAATAAAAGAAACAGGAATCTTCAGAAATGCAAGAACATTGTGGTTCGATAGAACACAATCAGATTTTATTCTCGTTCATTTGCCAACGACATGTAAATTTCACGTATATTCCATTTTTCGACAGGTTTCCTCGACCTAAAACAGATTGTAACTAAGATAACATGTATGTGCCATAATCCTTGTATGCTAAGGCTTGAACAAGTGGAGGTGCACAAATATGGAGGTAACAAAAAACTGAATGGATGAAAAGGAAATTAAAATAAAGATAGCGATGGCCAAGGAAGCGTTCAGCAGGAAAATAAAAGTGTTATGCATGTCTGTGAAACATGGACTGCATTGAAAAGGGACCGGGAAAGGCTGTAGGCCTTTCAGATGCGGTGATGGAGAAGAACACATGACTATGAAATTTATCAGACCGGGTCAGGAATGTAGAAGTGTTGAGGAGATCATGAAAAGAGAAGAGATTGTAGATAACAATAGAAAATAAGAAAAGAAATTGGATTGGGCACTTGCTAAGAAGGGACTGCTTCTTGAAGGAGGTGCTAGAAGGCAGGGTGGAAGCGGCAGGCAAGATAGTCAACATTTCGGACGATGTGGAAGAGGGTGGCGAGTCTGAGGAAATGAAGAGGAGGGCACAGGAGAGGAAAACATGAAGGCTGGAGAAGAGGCCTCCATGGACCTCGCATCCACAGCAGATGACCACGTGATGATGATATGCTAATGCATACGGACCAATTTAAGTATATTAAAGGCAATTCATATGCCTTTTGCCAATCGATATCAGTAAATTTCTAATCAAGTACTTCCCTGATATTATAGGATGGATTAACCATTTTTTTAGAGCTAAGCGTAATGTATTTTGTATTTAGCTAAGTGGTATACAAGCAAATATAGTGTATCACATAATTAGTAAGCATGAAATTATACTTTACATTTTCAGGCTTCACTTCATGGAATTTTTTGATGTTCACATTAAATGGCTTTTTAATTTTCCACAGGCTTTATTTTACGGTACAACTCGTTTCACGGACTTGCGGCACCATTTGGTACAAGCTACGCATACAGCTGTTGAATATACTATATACCATAACCACCGGCTTTGAAGTCCCGCAAACCCCCCCCCTTTCCCGTGTCAGAAGGGTATAGTAAATTCAATAGCTATATGTGTAACTTGTACCTGATAATACCGCAAGTCCGTGAAACGCAATTTACCGTAAAATAAAGTCTGTGGAAAATTAAAAACTCATTTGATATGGACAAGTATAAAATTAGATTATTACATGTAGAAGATATTGTAAAGTCATCTGTTCTCTCCTTGATTACGGCAAACGAACGAAAATTAAAAATTATTTTATTGTTTCGTTTTTTGTGCTCCTGTCTCGTCTCTTCTACCATCGAGAAATTATGCACCCGACACTAAAATAAACCCACCTTAATTTACGCATATTTTCTTCCTCCTTTCATTCCCTCCAACGTTTTTGTCCTATTCCTCCACCTTTAGCTTTTTTGCCCTAACCCAAACATTCTTTCTTCCCTCTCCATCACCATATTCAACATCCCATCGCCCATCAAATCGTTCTACATCCTTCTTTCCTGCCAGTTTTGTATTTCTCCCGACATTCCTCTCTCCTCCATCACCATGACTTGCTCTTCCTCGTTTGTTTTCCTTTCCGTTCAATTCACCTTCTCCATCCTTCTCCTCAATCACTTTTCAAAAGCCTCCAATCTCCATCCATCTTCTAAGACCATGTTTTTGCGACCTACAAAACCACGCTCAACATCAAATTTTTAACGAGCCATTTCTTAACATCCTTACTCAACGTCCCTGGCATCAATTCCCTCCTCCGTGTGAAAGCTTCTTTGCCTAACGCAATTCTTCTCCTTACGTCCATACTACTTTGACCATTTCGGTCCAAAACGCTTCTGAGATATGTAAAGAGTTGCACCTGCTCTATTTTATGGACTCCTTTTTCAATATATGACTTGGCCTTCCACTTTCTTGAAAACTGCATAACCTATGTTTTGTTTACATTGATTCTCATCCCATAACTATCGCACTGACTTCCCAATGCGCTCAGCAACGCTTGCAGCATATAACAGGCAAAATAAACTTGATCATCTGCATACCTAAATGATTTTATTAATTATCCACCGATTCTCAATCCTATCTCCAGTTCTTCCCACGTAGGATAAAAATATTTACGAGGACACTCATGTTCACTGTTGGGAAGCCAAAAAACAACTAAAAATATCTTAAAGGTGTTCAGCTTGGTGCGGTGGCTAACGTACTGGCTTAACTCCCCGAGGAGAGCCTAGGTTCCAATCCCGGTATTGGCATAATTATCAGTGGCATGGTGACCCCTATTTGGTTTTCACGTGAATAGTACTTCAAGTAGATGGTAGTATGGCGTCCATTGGGTGGGATGTTCAACTGTAGACCCCTTCGCGCCTTTTGTTAGAAGTAGGTTTAATGCCGACGCCGGGTTTCCCTCTCAACCCTTACCCCATTCCCTTAAAATCCTAAATGAACTGAATTGCTTGCTCATCGTTAATGGCGAAAATAATTTAGCTGTCAGGCATAGATACTTGCCCTCCCTTGACAAGTAATCGTAAACACAGTAATCAACCCGAAGGTCGGTTTGGTTGGTGATGGTAGAGTTCACCCAGTACTAAGCCCTATACGGCGTGTGAAATTCACACATCAGGGTAGGGGGGGCCAGTTTCTTTCCCTGTGCCGGTTATGGTTTACTGGGTAGACCTGGTACCCGAAAAATCACATAGCCTGGGTGGAGCTGCAGGTGCCCAGAGTGCCTTGCCCGGGAATCGAACCCTAGACCCTCCGGTCAGTAGCCCAATTCTCTACCCCTGGGCTACCGCGACCCGCCCTTCCCATCCTACGATTGACATAATTTTATCGGTTATGTGCGTGACCTCTGCCATCTCTTTGCTCCTTACATAGTAGATTACTTTTAGTGTCCACACTCCAGCCCATGTGGGATAATATGGAACACTTGTGGTCCCATAGTGCACTGCTGATCATATGATGACGCTTCCTCCTCCACCCACGCCTTCATTATTTACACTGGAAACGTAGACTGGTCCCTTTCAACGCATTTGTCGCCATTCTCCATCGAGTGTCAATTGACGCAACTCGAACCAAGACGTGGGCACATGACCTCGCCGGAGAAGCGATCATCGCTTCGAACCTCGTCTCTCCGACAGTTGAGGTGACGGGTGACCCGCGGGAGGAAAGAGGTCCTGTCGGAGAGCGCCGCTGCTCCATGCACGTGCCCGCCCGCCGCCGACAGGCCAGGACAGGGAGTCAAGGTCGGCCGGGAGAGGAGTTTTAAGGGCCGGCCGGCGGCCTCCGCCCCGTGTTCGTCTCCCGGCCCGGAGGGAGGAACCTCCCCTGCGCAACTTGCCGTTCCCTTGTTTTATTTTCGTTTTTCTTCCCCACCACCCCCACCCCCTTCTCTCTTTCATCCCCAAAGGGAGGAAGGGGGAGGGAGCGGGCTCACCAGAATTTGGGCACGCTGATTCACGGAGGGGTGGGCGCACACAACACCCATCGTCAGGCGGAAGCCAAATGGAAAAAGTCCTCACGCCACGGCACAAGAAGTGTTTGGCCGGCCCCCCCCCCCTGTCCCATTTCGGACGTCGGTTTTTAAGATGGTAAGATGATGATGGTTTGTACGGAGGGGCGGGGTGGAGATGGTGGTGGTGGGGTGACGGATCGTAAAAGTTAACGGTGATCCATAAATTACGTCAAGTGGGAAAAAGAGGTGGGGGGGGGGGGAGAACATCACGACGAGAGGGAATGGTTGGGCGGGGAGGGGGTGGGGCAAGCATGCTTTGATAACTTTTTCGTCGTCAACTCGGGAGAGGGAGGGAAAAAAATTACCGAGAGCGAGAGTGTGCGAATGTCGCGGAGGCGCGCTGGCGAATCGATATCTGGCCGCTGCATTGTAGGAGGAAATCGGGGATACGAATAATGAGTAACAAAGAGCATGAAGGTGGGAAGGTGGGGGGGAGAGAGGGTGAGGGGTTATTATTAAAGGGAATATGGCACACTTTGCTTGGTGATGCGCGAGAGGTCACCCCCGCCCTCCTTCCCCTCCTCCCTTTCCCCCCTGACGCCGCCGCCCATCGAGGGGGAGGGTGATCGGCGGGAGGTGGAGGGGGGGAAAGGGGCGGCGAGAGGGGAGGGAAGGAGGGAGGTCAGCAAGCATCTCAAACCGGGCATCGATCAGCCCCGCATAGTGTTGTGCATAAGGCTGCACTAGGGACGTGCCGTCCGGCGGAGACGGACGGTGTCCCTCTGCCCAGGTGACGGCGGCCATCTCTTCTAACGGACGTCCAGAGGGCAACCACGCGGACGAGTAGGAAGAACCGGGCTGCCAACACCTGAAGAAATGAACAACCCCCCCCCTCCCAACCCACCACAACACCCTAAACCACACGTGTCGTGGGAATCGCGGTGACCTCTGTCCCTAGGAAGTGGAGGAGGTCACCGTGACCATTGTCCTCTCATTACCTGAAGGGATTCGACGTGATGGAATTTCGTGAATCGCCAGAATTCGGGCCGTAATTTATTAGGTCTCCTGCAGTTAGTATTAACATTAGTAAGGGGTAAAAAATATTCGGGTCACAATCAGTCTGGTGTGTGTTCACCCCCTGCCACACACACACACACACACACACACACTAGCGGCAGCTTGCAGGGTACTAAAAAAGGCTAATACATTATCAACCGGCCGAGATGGGTTTATTGATGGTCATAGCGGCTAAGCACCTCTACAGATCTAGTAAGCCCCACCCTTAACACGACGCTTAATACTCCAGAATCATGAACAACAATAAATCATTGTTTTAACTCCTCATACCTTCTGCCTACTTGGCATGATGGCGGAGAAGATAAAGTAGTCGAGAGAGATTCAAAGGAATCCATTTCAAGAAAAGTGGATGGGAAGCATATTGAGTGGAGAATGAATCTTGAAGATTGTGACAAATTGGAGAGAATGTTGAGCACAAGCGAGGCATGGGAAGGAAAAGATTAGACATGTTGGAACGAATGAAGGAGAACGAAAAGCAGGCGGCATTTAGGATTGGTTTATTTTAGTGCAGCGTATGTTTTCAGAATGTCTTTAATAGAATTCTACTTCCCGTTCAATATGCCTATTCCTTCCCTCTCTCCACCCATCGCCTGCCCAATATTCTCCCATCTCTATCACTGCTTTCTTCCTCATTTCATCGTCATGCAATGCGCCCCGCTTCCAATTTCCCCGCATCCTTTGGAATTCTCCCAACAGTCTCCTCTCTTCCCCCACCTTGTCAAACACTTCATAGTTCTATTTTCTTTTCTGTTCTCTCACTATATATATTTTTTCCATTCTTCTCCACACACCCAAATCTCAAAAGCAATGCCAGGCGGTTAGTTCTTCTGTGGGGAACTAAAATATTTCGTTCTCGGGCAAAATCTTTAAAGGAAAAAAAAAAGGTCGACCGCTTTTCTTGGGGCATGTGACCCCACGGGAGGAGAGTACACAATGCGATCATTCAGGCATGACAATGGATGGAATTGGAGCCTAATGAATTACCAATAAGGACAACATTCCAGACGGGAAAAAAATAATTATTTGGATCAGGGTTCGGACCAAGTATCCGGTGGCATCATTACTTGAAGATGATGTATAGGATACAAAACCGCTAAAAAAATATTATTTTACCCGTCGTAGAAATGCAGTTCTTGGTCATTAATTATATCGCGGGGGTTGGGGAAGAGAGGGGCGGTTTCGGCTCAACTAAAAACACAGGCGCAATAGGCACCGCTTCGAAACAGTTGAGTCACTTGAGGGGAACTTGAAAATCCACGACAAATGAGAGAGGATCATTTCATATTTACGGAATAAGCAGGATTCTACGAAATTGGACAGGTTGAAAGAATGTCAAAGGATATTTCAATGAAAAATAAAAACATGAAATGGTGGATATAAATTCATTATAATTAGATAGTTTCCATTGAAAAGCTTTCATTTGAAAATAAAATAAGTGAATAATTTCAAAGAAATGGAGTCTAGAATCTCAAGTGGTCCTCAAGCATAACGCAAAAAAAGTCCAAGTTCAGAGTCGAATTTTTTTTATCCAGACAGATATGTTCTTTTCTCAGATCCGAATGCGGATAAATTATCAACGCATAAAGAAATTTAAAAATGCTTTTCTAACCCTATAGGGTTCCGAATACGAAAGGGGTTTGTTTACTCGAGAGAACCGTGATGGCTTCTTACAAAGGTATATACAAAGATACACGTTTTTCTACTTCAATGAGTTTCTGTTCACTCTTCGCCTTCGGCAGGTGTTTTACAGGAGTTACTTTAAGTTTCAGCGTGCGCCAATGGTTTAGGTTTTTTTGGGCGCCGTTCGATCTGAATGAACCCCCCAAAAGGTAATCGAAACATTCACGACCTTATTACGGGATTCGACCGCGCGATCTTTTGGGTCGCAAGGCCAGTGGTTTGTCCACCTGACTGCCGGCGAGCATATCAGCTTTCAAAGATATCGTATTTGCGTAAACATTACTTCCTAATCGCGACCAATAAATCTCTTCATCGTGACACCCTCTGTTGAATTTTTATCAGCTAGTTATCTGGAATCATCCAGTTAGCAATAAAACATACGTACTTCGAGCGTATTTATAACAATCTCTAGTCCTTAATGTCAGGATTCGTATCTATCATTAAATCTGAAAAACAATGTCCAGTAATGCGCTCCTCTGCTAATATACATCTGAACACCTTGCACCAACGGACCCGTAGGGTTAGACATGGGGATATTGGACCTAGGTAAATATCTGGGGATAAAAACTAACATCGGTCCTGAAATGGGTAGAGAACGTTCGGAATATCTGTGGAGGTGCATTAAAGAAGCTTGGGTTCATCAAATGAATATTGGAAAAACGTTCGAATGAAAGAAATAAGGAGACGCTTTATTTCGCGTAGCTTAAAGCTCACCTTTAATACGCGTCGAGTATTTGGGACCCTGCGCAGAAGAACCTGCTAATTTTGGAATTAAACAGGACACAGGCAATAGCAGCCTATTTTGTGAATAATGCTAATGAACGAACGAACGGCGTCACGTTGATTACCATTGGATAGCATTGGTTAGGGTAGAGACTATATATATATATACACACACGAGGGTCATCCGGAAAGTAGTACCCGTTCGTGAAATAAAGACACAAAAGTAAATATTAACAAACATAAAAAATTTTATTTGAAAGAGGATACTTTAAACTACTTCTCAACATAATCTCCAAGCAAATTAAGGCATTTGTCATAACGTGTGACAAGTTTCTGTATTCCTGCTGCATAGTCCTTCGCCGCCAGCTCATTGAGATACGCGAGGGACCCATCTTGCACAAATTTTTGCATAATGCAGTTGGTGTTTAACAATTTCATGAACAATTGTTCGAGAAACATTGGGAAAATGCTCACAGATGTCATCAATTGTGACGCGCCGATCGTTCCTCACGAATTCGTCAACTGAGCTCACCAGTTGGTCTGTAATGACAGACGGTCTCCCCGAACGCTCATCGTCGTGTGTGTTCCCCCTCCCCATGTTGAAGTTGCGACACCACCGCCGAACAGACGACTCGTCCATTACATTGTCTCCATACACCTCCTTTAATTGGCGATGAATATCACATGGGCGAACGTTTCTTGCATTGAGGAATTTAATCACTGCCCTCACTTCACAACTGGCGGCGTTCTCAATTTTTTTAAACATTGTAAACAATCACAGAAACAACACAGGCAATGCTAGCGTCACGCAACTTGGCTCAGAGAAGGCAGACAAGCCACTGAAGCTATCTGACCTCGTCCAGCGGCTACTCGCGTCGTCAGCACTTCATGCGGCACGAACGGGTACTACTTTCCGGATGACCCTCGTGTATATATATATATATATATATATATATACATAAATATGACACAGTAATCAACCCGAAGATCGGTTTGGTAGGTGATGGTAGAGTTCACCCAGTACTAAGCCCTGTACGGCGTGTGAAAGTCACACATCAGGGTAGGGGGGGCAGTTCCTTTCCCTGTGCCGGTTATGGTTTCCCAGGAAGATCTGGCTCCCGAAAAATCACTTTAGCTTGGGTGGAGCTGAGTTTGCCCGAAGAGGCTTGCCCGGGAATCGAACCTGGGCCTCCGGCCAGTAGGCCATTGATATACCCCTAGACTACCGCGACCCACTACACACACACCCATATTTATGCTTATAAAACACATGGACGGCACAACAGAACACAAAAATAATCAAAGAAAGCACGTATATTATTGTGCTCTGTTATGCCGTCCAAATATTATATTAATCTCGTAAATTCTTCTACATTATATATGTATATATATATATACATATATAATGTAGAAGAATTTACGAGATATATATATATATATATATATATATATATATGTATATATATATATATATATGTGTGTGTGTGTGTGTGTGTGTATATATATATATGTATATGTGTGTATATATATATATATATATATATATATATATATATATATATTCACACACACACACATATATAATGTAGAAGCATTTATATTATATATTTATAATAATAATTTATTTATAATATAAAATAATAAAATAAAATATTTTTAATAACATATATATATATATATATACTATATATATATATATATATTTTTTTTTTTTTTTTTTTTTAAGTAATCTACCGGTTAAGGTAGGTTTTTGGACTGACACAACTACCAAACAAATATTTTATTACACCTAACAAAACACAAAATCAATCATCCTACTCTATATCAGGTCCCTCTTCATCTCTGAGTACTTCCTTCCTCCCTTCATCCCGTCCAACAACCCTATCCTGTTCCTTCCCTTTCCTCTTTTGCCCAACATTCTACCCTCTATCACAGTCTTCAACATCCCACTGCCGGTCAACACCCCCTTCATCCACTTTTCCTGCCTCCATAGGATTGCTCCCAACAAACCCCTCTCTTCGCCCACCATACCAAGTACTTCCTCATTTGTTTTCTTCTCTGTCCATTTCACCTTCTCCATTCTTCTCCACACCCACATTTCAAAAGCCTCCAGTCTACGTCTATCCTCCTGCTTCAATGACCACGTTTCCGCGCCGTACATAGCAACGCTCCATATCAAAGTTTTTACGAGTCTTTTCTTAACATCCTTACTCAAAGTCCCCGTCATCAACTCCCTCCTCCTCGTGAAAGCCTCTTTGCCTAGCGCAATTCTTCTCCTTACGTCCCTACTACTTTGACCGTGTTGGTCCAAAACACTACCGAGATACGTAAACTGTTCTACCTGCTCTAGTTTTTGCCCTCCTATTTTAATGTTAAGCTTGCCCTTTTTCTTTCTAGAAAATCGCATAACCTTTGTTTTATTAATGTTGATTCTCATCCCATACCTGTCGCACTGAATTTCCAATTCACTAAGCAATGCTTGCAGCCCCTTGGCTGACTGACAAACTAAAGCTTGGTCATCAGCAAACCTAACTGATTTTACGAATTCCCCGCCCACTTTCATTCCTACCTCGAGTTCTTCCCATGCCTCTTTGATCATTTCTTCTGCGTACAGGTTGAACAGCAACGGTGATAATGGGCAACCCTGCCTTACACCCCTTCCTAACACTGCCCATCCTGACTCCCCGTTTCCCACCCTCACCTGAGCAGTCTGAGACATGTACAGGTTGCGGATTAGCCTCCTTTCCCTCCAATCTATTCCTATTTTCTGCAATATACTCATTAGTTTTTCCCAATTCACTCTATCAAACGCTTTTTCGAAATCTACGAAACAGGCAAATACCTCCTGGTTGTGTTCTATATTCCTCTCGATTAATAATCTCATTACTGCAATGGCATCACGCGTACCTCTCCCCTTCCTAAACCCAAACTGATCATCCCCTAAGTAATCATTTGCCCTACTCTCTATCCTTTTGTTTATGATCCTGAGAACAACCTTAGCTGCGTGGGATATCAAACTAATTGTCCTATAGTCCTCACATGACGTGGCCTTTACCTTTTTCGGAATAGGAACTAAAACTGATCTCACAAAGTCTTCCGGCCAGATTCCCTCCTCATAAATACTACGGATCAGCCCATATAGCCTCTTCCTCCCACATTTTCCCAAGCATTTCAAAAGTTCCACGGGAATGTTATCTACCCCCACGGCCTTATTTAGTTTCATCTCCCTTAATGCCCTTTCTATCTCATTGTCTAGTATGCCTGGACCTAAGCTATCTTCCTCTACGTCATGTTCCTTTTCAATGTCTAACTTTGTTGGTCTAAGCTCTTTACTATACAGGTCTTCTACATATTCCTTCCATCTCTCTTGGATCTTTCCTGCGTCAACTATTACCTTACCGGCCTTATCTCTAACTGCTATCGTTGATCTCCCTTTCTTACTTCCCGATAAAGATTTAACTATGCTGTAAAGCGCACCAATTTCCCCCTTCCTCTGCAGACTTTCCATATTCTCGCACTGCGTCTTCCACCATGCTTCCTTTGCTTTATTTGTTGCCCGCCTCAATTTATTGTTCAATTCTTTGTACTTCATTTTGCCTAATTCTGTATTTATATTCTTCCATTTTCGCCGCTCATCCATTTTTGTAATCATCTCATCCGTGATCCATGGTTTACGAGTCCTTTTAGCGTTAACGGTTCCAATAGTGTCTTTTGCCGCTTTAGACAACCCTTTTTTGATACATTCCCATTTTTCTTCAATAGTACTTAGCTCTTTACCGTCCTCCATGATTTTCTCTACCGCCTGTTTGTATTCCTTTCTTTTCAACCCATTTAATGCTTCTACATTCCATTTTCTAACTCGCCGCCCCTGCCTTATCTTTTTAAAACGTACGCTACATTTCATAACAACTAAATTGTGGTCTGAGTCCGCATCCGCTCCCGGGAAGCTGTGGGAATTTATCACACTGTTCCTAAACCTGTGTCTAACCAGGATATAATCTAGCTGATATCTTCCCGAGTCACCTGGCATTTTCCATGTATACCTGCGTCTTTTGTGGTGTCTGAACCAAGTGTTGGTGATAACTAACCCCTGTCTCCTGCAGAACTCAACTGCTTTCTCCCCGCGGTCATTCCTCGTGCCTAAACCGTAGTCCCCCACCTCATCACCATCTCTTCCTTCGCCTACTGTCGCATTCCAATCCCCCATCACTATCAAATGTTTCCCTGCAGGAACACATGCAATCATGTCCTCTAACTGATCGTATATCCTATCGACCTCTTCTTCCTTATGGTTGCTCGGTGGCATGTATACCTGGATAATAACTAAGTTCGTCGGTTCTGCTTTTATCTCCACTAGTAGTATTCTATCCGTTACCTGCTCTATGTTGACTACGCTTCTTCCTACCTCTTCATTTAATACTATGGCGACCCCTCGTTGGCTCTCGTCCCCACCGCTGTATATTATTCTATACTTATCACTCCAGTAATCCCCGCTATCTTTCCATCTCACCTCGCATAGACCTAAAATATCTATATTTCCCCTTTCCATCTCTCGCTTAACATTCTCCAATTTCCCCGTCCTCATCATTGTCCTAACATTCCACGTTCCTATTCTAACTAATTTGGTCTTCTTCTCCTGCGTCTTCTGTCCTGCTGCTGCTGGTTTTCCCTTGCAAGGGTTTCGTGGGATGACGACCGCGGAAGCCTTGCCTCCCCCGCTGCCGGGCACGATACACGGCCGATTGGGCCGAGCCCCGTGGTTGCCAGGACTCAAAATATCTCTATTGTCCATCACATTGTTCTTGGGAATGATAATTGAGGTGGTTTCCCGTTGCCTTCCTCAATAGTGTTTTTAACGTGACACCATCACTTACTGGCCGCCCCACTGGGGTCAAGACGCCATTGCAGCCGCCTCACTGAGGAACAGACGCTGCGTGGACTACCTTTCGTCTGTCTCCTAACCTTCGACCTATCTGGCATGGGTGACCCTACCAGGAGCAATTTTTATTACTCCCGCCAGTACAGCTCTAGGGGTCATCGGAACGCACAAGCCCTTCCACCACGTCAAGGTTGTAGTCCGGGGAGGGATATATATATATATATATATATATATATATATATATATATATATATATATATATATATATATATATATATGAGGGGGGGTCGCGGTAGTCGGAGGGCCCGGGTTCGATGCCCGGGCAAGCCTCTCTGGGCACCTGCAGCTCCACCCAAGCTAAAGTGATAACGTATTTCGGGTACCAGATCTTCCTGGGAAACTATAACCGGCACTGGGAAAGAAGCTGGCCCCCCTACCCTGATGAGTGAATTTCACACGCCGTCGGGCTTAGTAATGGGTGAACTCTACAATAACGTACTAAACCGACCTTAGGGTTGATTACTATATATATATATATATATATATATATATATATATATATATATATATATATATATATATATATATATATAGGGTTGATTATGTATATACTATATAAAGGAACCCTTTACCACTGCGTACACAAGTCTGGACAAAAGACGGCGGGAAACATCACGTACGATAATTCAAACTTTCCGGAAATGGTGACCTAACACCCCATGCCACAAGTCTCAGTACGACTTGCAGGGTAAGATGTTGATGGAGAAGTAGTGGGGTCAAGGTACTGCCAAATACGTGCAATCGTAGCGCCGCGTAGTGGTCGGGAGGCAAGGGTTGTAACGGCACCAGGCGGCAGAGGGGGAGGTTTGGCCATTCGGAGACGGCTGGGTTTTCATCGGAAGGTAGGGGGAGGACTGGAGAGAGGAATACAAACTCTTGCCTCGGAGGGCTCCGTTCGCGAAAGGCGCCGTTCACGGTTCGACGCCCGTCCCTCCGGAGACGGAGCACAGCGCTTGAAGAAATACCTCGGCGAGGCTCCCGAACGAAAGGAGATAGGAATTCCACCCGAGGACCGCTGGAATGTGCCTCGAACCCGGGCGCCCTCAACACGTATTCGATTAATCGCCAACGAACTTGAGGCAAGCGAAATCCGTATCGTACGCGTTTTGCGACTTCCGATATCCCACTGAAATGAACGTCAAACTTGTGGGTATTTTGAAACCAGGGTTTAATACCTGAGGAAAAATCCTACGGACATTTATTGGAAACTAGTTACCAGTATCAACCCATAATAATTGGTGCCAATGCATGCATACGATCATTACAACGCAGCAATTTCTGAAAATGTCAGCTGAAATGGATGCATTGTAATTCACACATGAGGACATACTCGTATAATGGATGACTCCGTCAAAAGTTACGGTCGTACCATCTCCCGTAGTTTCTTGGAGCATGTATAAGAGGTCTACGACTTTGGAGCTTAATGGAAGAAAACTAGGTACTAGCGCCAAGACCCAGGGCAAGGACCTTGCGTATTTTTGCTGGGAACTTGGGAGCTACGTTCAGGGAACCTGGTGAAATACGCCATCCATCGCATATAACGTTGAACTGTGGACCTCTTGGCGTCTTTCGTTGAGAGTAGGTTAATGCCGGCACCGGGTTTTCATCTACAACCATTCCCTTAGCATATTACCTCTATCAAGTTTCGCACCCATCCTTAATGGCACAAATGACCTTACCTGTCGGTCGCCTTTCCCATAATAACTACTACTATTGCTGTGTACCGAGGTACCAGTACCATGCCCTCCTTAGAAAAACCGGAGTTTTTAACCCAGTGTCTTGGTTTTGATAGTTGAGGAAGAGAAGATTTCAACCAGTACTGAGCCCTCTAAGGAGAATGAAATTAACACGAGAGCAGTGGCCATAAGGGGGGGGAGAGGGGTGGGTTAGTCCCTTCCCTTGTACCGTCTGTGGTTTCCCAGGAAGATCTGGTTTCCAAAAATACCTCACAGATTGGATTACTGACGAGAATTTCTAAAGACATAACCAAGGATTTGGACCCGGGGCCATTCGGTTCGATACCAAACGCTCCCTCCCCCCATTAGATAAGTGTTTTTCAACCCCATCTACTCACCGCACCACTAAATTGGTTGTTTTTTTCCTGTCGGCACCCCAATTTCATCATACGTATAATTTTCCACGTACATGATTGCTTTAAACAAAGTTCTGGGCATGGTAAGGGAGGGGTGAAGTTTGTAGGGAGAAATTCAAGAATTCTGGAGGCACGGAGTGGCAATTGTCTGTTGAAGACTATGGTAGAATGCAGATTATAGGGTAGACGATGTACAGAGAAGGATAGAGAAAAGGCATGTTGGATGGAGTAAAGGGAGACACGAAGTATGTGTATTAGAAAAATGCCTCACTTTAATGCAAGTTTTAAGAGCATTCATTCAGTGCTATGTTATGTGAGGCTCTACAATCTGTGGCAGTTGACGGATTTGAACCATCAAAAACCTACCTAAGACCCGTAGATTTCTCTTGATGAATTATATAAAGTTAATTCCTTCAGATAATTTCAAATAATAAATAAAATGTGTAGAATAAATGCCTACATTACATATTTTAAATAAAAAACCCTTAAAACTGTATAGCATTATTTGTAATTGTAGAATTATGACGCTTTGACGACTTTCAATAATCGGCGTGAGAAGCAATATGGCGCCACTCATCACTGTAACAATAAAAACAGTTTCGCAGCAATCCTGAAGTGGTGTCGAACCTCGGTTAAAAACCGCAGCACTAGATAGGTGCAGGAGGACGCCAGGGTGCGCTTGTGGAGTGAGGAAGCCACCACATCGGGGGAGTTGTGAAACCACTTCCGTGCGCGTAAGTACGCATAGGGCCCACGGGGATAGTGTGAGGATTTTGAAGGGGTCGCGCCAAGGCAAGGAAATAAATCAACTCATCGGTCGAGGTGATTAGTGAAGGGCCGGAAACTGCGGAAGTTGAAACAAAGGAGTTCCATTCCCACCCGACGCCCCTCCACCATTCTCTCCCTGCACCCCGTCTGCCCAATCTCATGCCGTCGAGCGAAAATCCTCCCCTGACCCGACCTCGGGCTTAACGCTATTCATTTTCCAATATCGACCGTCGACATTGAGTAATATCGAAGTAGCGACGAGAACATCGCCACTTCGATATATATATATATATATATTTATGTATTATGTATGTATATAGGTATGTATGTATATAAAAATATACATATATATATATATTTATATATATATATATATATACTAGCTGAATACCCGGCTTTGCACGGGTTAGGGAGAAACAATAATATAAATGTACTACATAAATAAAAACAACAAATTATAAAGTACAATAATACACTACTTAATACAAATTTAATAATCTTTTTTATTTAACGCCTGTTTATAAACTACATTTTTTGTTTCATATCCAGGAGAAAGAATAAATAAATTTTTAGGCGAACCTACTCTGGAGCAAGCAACATAAAGTTGCCCGTGGCTAAAACATGGCGATCTTAGATCAACACCACAAAACTTTAAAGACTGTCCCTGTAATTTATTAATGGTTATTGAAAAAGCTAGCCAGACTGGAAACTGTAATCTTTTAAAGTTGAAGGGAAGATCAGTTGGGATTAGAGGTATCCGTGGAATAAAAATTATTTCACCTTTTCCTTTTCCAGTTAAAATGACTGCCTGGATTATATTTTTCATTAATTTTGTCACACACAATCGTGTCCCATTGCAGAGTTTTGGTGGATCTAAATTTCGCAATAAAATGATTGGAGATCCTACTTTAAGTATAAGGCGATGTTGTGGCAATCCAGCTGGATCAAGTGAATTTAGGAATTCCGTTGGATAATTGACGGCTTCGTCAGCATCCACTACGGTATCAACCGATTTATATTCAATCACGTCTCCTGGCAGCATGGCTAGTATCTCCTTGTTAATTTCATTAACATCATCGTTCTTAGGAGCAAGAATGGCTCTTTCTCGAAACCATTCTAAATTTTTATAATTTTGATTAACGTTAGGATAGACTGCTTGTATCATATCGCGGACAGTTTTCACCGATACACATAAATCTGATGACAATTTTATCATACCAGATGCTTCAATAACTAATCTATCTTCTCCAATCTCCAAAAGTTTAGTTGCAAAATTTTGAGCATTCCCATCTCTTAAGAGGATTCGCATGTTTTGTTTAAGGCTAATTTCTTGGACATGATTCCATAGAACAGAATGTTTTAAACAGGCATAAATTTCATCAGCTGGAGTCGATTTTGGAATGACAGGCAGAGTTTGACGGAAGTCTCCACACAGGAGTAGCAGAGCTCCTCCCATTAAACTGCAGTTTCCTCTAAGATCTTGAAGTGTTGCGTTGAGGGCCTCAAGAGATTTTTTATGAGCCATCGTACACTCATCCCATACTATCAATTTACATTCTATAAGAACTTGTGCCTGGCCGCTTGTTTTATTTATATGACATGTGGGATTTTCTTGTCGGGAAATATTAAGTGGCAACTTAAGGGCAGAGTGGGCTGTTCTTCCTCCTTCCATTAATGTCGCTGCAATACCTGAAGATGCAACGGCTAGAGCAATTTCTCCATGAACCCTGATTTCAGCGAGAACTAAATTAATTAAAAATGTTTTTCCCGTGCCACCAGCAGCATCAAGAAAAATGATACCTCCTTCTTGTTTATCTACTTGATCCATTATTGTTTCGTACGCGAATTTCTGATCTTCATTAAGAAGTGGCTTTTTATCCGCGATGTATGCTTCTAAGTCTAAGACATTGTAGCTAGTTTCACGTATATAATCTGGATGAAATACACCCTGTTGATCTTGTACAGGTGCAAAAAGACCGAGTTCCACTAAAGTCTTGTTAACCATGGTGATACCCTTTTCCTCCAAAATAATCAAAGTTTTATTAAAAATGTCGGAGTTAAACGTAATATCCAATGTAGGATTTTCACTTCGAACTTTAGCCAGTACATCCTCACTCATTGATTCTTTATATTTTTCCCATAATGTTTTTGGGTTAGATGGATTACAGGAGGTTATTATGATGGCAAACAAAATTCGGATTTGTCCTGGAAGAGAAATCAAACTGGCCTCTCGCAATGAGTCATCCCAGTGTTGATCTCCTTCTAGCAACCCTAAATTCTGGCAAGCTTCTCTGAATGTCTCACATATTTCTCCGTTTACCGTTCTTAATTCTGCAAATGAGCGAGGTCCTCTAATGGTATGTAGAAGCATTCTTAAAAAATAACATTCGGCGTTGTTAGGATGGACTGTGTAGACTCGGACCAATGCGTCACATGAATAAATATTATTCTCAGGATCAAAGTTGCCCATTTTTCTTCTACAAAAGACTTTCCTTGATGTATTCCACGTATAATATCTCGGCAATTCTGAATACAATAGTGTTCTTGCAAAAGTATCCTGCTGGCATAGTTGGAAAAATGCTGTTTCTATGACAGCAAAAAAGTAAACAAATTACATACATACAAACAAACACTCTCCTTTATATATATATATATATATATATATATATATATATATATATATATATATATATCAACCCGAAGGTCGGTTTAGTAGGTGATGGTAGAGTTCACCCATTACTAAGCCCGACGGCGTGTGAAATTCACGCATCAGGATAGGGGGGGCCAGTACCTTTCCTTGTAAATCATATAGCTTGGGTGGAGCTGTAGGTGTCCAAAGGTGCCCGGGAATCGAACCCGGGTCCTCCGGTCAGTAGTCCAACGCTCTACCCCCTGGAATACCGCGACCCATTATATGTATTCATTAAATGTGGTAATTATCTGGCCCATCGATTGATATCGGGAATATCGTGCATATCGGAGATTCACAGAGAGACGACGGGTCAGAGTCGTTGTCTAATATCGTACATGGTAGGCGTTTCCAATGTTTGTCGCATGCAAGGCTTTTGTTTCAATCTCTTCCACGAGTACCTACATCCAGAATATCGCTCAAATTAACTGCGAGGTTCAAGCTGGAAAGATCATCTGTAGCCATATCGACGATAAATATCTACCCTCGATATCTCGGTACTTCTTAAATTATTTAGGAAATTTATCCAGGTGAGCTCTAGGTTGATGCGGAGAGCGTTCCGGCTACTGACCGGAGGACATATGGGCTCCGTTCAAGCTGTGTGATTTTCGGGGCAGGAGAGCTTCGCGGAGAACTGGCGCAGGGAAAGTACCTGGCCCTCTTTTAACGAGCAACATTCGCACTCCGCGGAGGGTTTAGTAGTGTGGGCTCTTTAGCGAGAGCGGTGAGCTCTACCCTCCTCACCTATCGAAACACACCTTCGAGCTGATGATCTGAGGACCTGCTTCGGTGAAATACCATCCGCGTCGACCTGATCGATGCCGGGGAAAGTAATATCGGAAACACGTACGACATCGTCACGCAGTACGGCCCTACCCAGCACCCCTCGAAATGCAAACGGAAGCTCACTGTCCGTCAAACTTCCCCTCCTGAATTCTCCCTCACTCCCCCCAACACCGAGGCAACCATACCGAATGGACGGACACCCTGAACACGCTCTACGTCCGTGCGTACACGCCGCCGCTGAGCGCCACGGTCGGTGGTTTCGTCAAGGGTGAGGGTGAGGGGAAACAGCGGAGGGGGGGGGGAAGATGAGAGGAGGGGGGGGGCGGCGCGAAGGAAGTCGGGGGTTCGATGTCGCCCTCGTACGAGGTGAGCCCAGGGGGTGGGTGAGGGGGGAGGGCCGGGTGAGAGAGAAGAGGGGTCCGCGTTGAGGAGAGGAGGGGGTTGTGGGAAGGAAAGGGTGAGGAGGGGGCGTGGCTCCGGGAACGGGTTCCGCCGCGCGACTTGGTCGTGCGGAAATTGGGGGGGTGAGGGGAGGGCACGGCGGCGGCGGCTAGTCCTTCCTCCGCCCCTGGGACGCGAGCGACCCCCAGAGCGGGCACGCTCCGGGGGCGCGCACCCGCCTTGCCTCTCTCCTCGACGCAGCCCTCAACGTATGGGCGCGCGCCCCCTAGGTGACGAAACAATGGTCACAACTCTCAAATCACCCGCGAAAGTGAACAATACTCCAATGGCTGAAATCCTAACGGTTTCAATTGTTTACAAGTCGTGATTTAATTGTCAACTTGGTGAAATCACAGCTGCGTCTATAACTTTAATTTCTTATTCGTTTTTGATAAACGAATTCGGTTCGACGTAAACATATTTTACGGAGCACATTAAATTTTCGTTCAAATGAACTAATTTCAGTCAACTTATATTTCTCTCTTTGTGAATCATTCCCGCTGTTTATCATTAGCGCGTATGTTCGGGACTGATTTTTGTGCCCATCTTCGCAGGATGCTGACTAAGCAAACTTATAAAATTCTAGACGGCCCGAAATTTAATTTTTTGGATGGGAAGAGAATATTGCTCTGCGCTAGTTACGGGGGCGGTACCACCTTCAAAAGTGCCGACATTCTTCTGACGGTTTGTAAGATCAATAAGTGACACTACTGGCGTAGTACACAGGCAGAAAAATAATTGGGACTTGCCAAAAAGTGCCGGTAGTTTTGTCAACTATGCGAAGCCTAGTTGAAATACACTTCAATTTTTAATAAAAACTTTAATCTCAAAATACAGAAGATGACCAGTAAAGTTTGTTTTGGTTTGACAACATGGTGTGCCACGGCAAAGGTTGTTGCTGTATGCATGGTCTGAGGCTGTACTTGGGAATGTTCATAGCATTATGTGATCCCTGCTAAGTAAAGACTAACAGATTGGATCGTGAGAAAAATCATTGTATTTAAAAAAGTATTTTTCTTTTTCCAAAGGATTTATTTAACACAGGTTAACCAACAGGAACACTAGGGGACAGAAAACCGCAATGTTCCTGTACGTTAACGATGGGAGGTTTATACCAGAGATGTTTTTCCCGATACGTATATAGTAGGCAAATAGCGGTTTATTTTTAAAGACGATATATTGGAATAACCGGTGTTATTTTCCAATAGCCAGGACAGGTATACATATTTTTACATGTAAACGTGTTTTACGGCAACCGATAATATCAAATTTGTTTTAGGAGATATGGTAAACACGCTACACCGCCGAGCCAAGTATGCAAAAGTTTATTTGCCAACTGGCGCCAATATCGGATATAGATTAAAACACGGCTACCGCCACTGTACAAAAGAAATGAGCTGTAAAAATGGTTGTCGACGAACATAACTTTAATGATTCGTGCTCATAAATACTCGAATTCAATTATTTAAACCCTCAAAATGTAATATTGCGAAATAATATATTTTCATCAGCAAAATTTTACATTCTGAATTTTCGTGTCGAATAATGCATGCTAAATAATATATATTTTTGAATGCAAATGAGTAATCAATCGGAATTCAAATATGCATACAGGTATATTTTTTTTGAAACGACGGTTAAGGGACAAATATGAACGAATTTTCACCATGATCCAGCGATTATTGTCATCTCCAGCAGAGATGCCCATCCCCCATAAAAAACTATGACTCACCCTCCCCCACAATCAAACCATTCCAACCCCAAAAAATTCACATCTCCTCTAATTACACGCATTATTTTTTAATACTCAATGTTTTCAATATTTTAATGATTTATCAACTATGTTCAAATGAATGTAAAATTTATTTAACTGTATATTATTTAAGGCAAGTATTATCATCAATTTTTTCTATATGCAGTAGAAATCGAAAACACACAGTTTTTATTATTCATACTTACATTAATTTTATTAATTGTTTCTGTGAAGTGCTAATGCAAAATGTTGTAAAAGATGATTATTGTGCAACAACTTCACTCATAACAGATAAATTCAAAATTTCCTTAAATGTAAACATTTTTGGTCAATTTATTTCCCATAAATTTCCTCAAATATGTATGTTAATGCTACGATTTGCATAATGTATTCCTGCATGTCCGGCCATATAGACGGAGAAATTAATAAAAACTGTCTTTATCATCATTTCATCGTGACTTCCTCAAATATTAAAAACAAGAAAACAATAAATTACCCCAATATAATATTTAGATATTTATGAGTAAACGAATTAAAATGATAAACTGTAAGAACAAGTCTTGAGCTGAGGGTCAGGAGATATCTCCCGAGGTACCAAACCTTATGTACGAGAATATTGGTACATGAATGTGGATAGTGGATGGAGAGTAGAGATGGGCAGTGATAGGCAGGGATTTTGATTATCACCTGTTCATTTCAATATGGCATATGTATAGGGGATGGAATGGGTGGCATGGGAAGGACTGAAGGGAGGGAAGAAAGATGAGGATGGATTTGTAAGATATGGTTCTGGTGGCAAAGCTTTGGTTAACTAGCTTGGCTAGCAAAAGGGTTACAATCATAATTTGCTAGCATTGCAGAATCATAAGAGATAGGTATGAGATCAGAATTTCAACCGATT
Organism: Hetaerina americana; assembly: GCF_022747635.1. Classification (NCBI taxonomy): domain Eukaryota; kingdom Metazoa; phylum Arthropoda; class Insecta; order Odonata; family Calopterygidae; genus Hetaerina; species Hetaerina americana. Next base: position 85,493,559 of record NW_027287095.1, read on the forward strand.
GGATCGTAAAATGTTATCATCATAAAAGAAAAATTGGAGGGGATCAAAAAAACCAAGGTTTCTGATATCTCACATAAAAATATCAATACATTGGTATATTTTGACCAACAATTTTGGCAAAAATCATAATAAAATTTGGAAAAAATCAGCAATTTGATAAAAATCACCAAAGATAGCAGGACAGTAAAAATTCCAACAGAAATAAAAAACTTATTTTTTCCAGTATATTTAAAATACTTTGGTTTCCGATTCACCAGCAAACATTTATTCTTTCAGATTTTAAAATATTTTTCGCAACTTGAGAAGCTCCAGTTGCTTCAGACAGGTAGACCTTACCTTATACATTTTGCAACTTTCTTACACTTCTGTTCCATTTTTTAATAAAGCTTTTTTTAGCATAAACTTCCCATCCCCAATCCTTTTCTGCCTGGTTTGTTCTCAGAATGGGGAAAACTGGAAATTGTATGAATCTCGCTGAACAAAAAGGAAGGAAAGTTCTACCCTAATTGGAATTAAAGAAATAATGCGCCAGGAGCATTATAAAGAGGAGCAAATCTCTGAAAAAGTAGTGGATCCTGTTAACTCCTTCTAGAGTGGCAACATGGACATTCATCAAAGGTCGATATCCACTTATGATAAAAATTAAATCTATCAGTAAAAAATTTCTGACTTAAAAAAGCTATAAATTTTAATATTTACATTAACAATACTCCTTGAACATAATATTAAAAATGTAGCAAGAACAAAAAGTTGAGTGAATACTCAAAGTATAGAATATGAGTATCTATATGCTAGTAAAATGTTACAGTTTGAAACTATAAAAAGCATTCAAGGATATCCAAATTTACCAAATCCTGAGAGCTTTGAATGGACTGATTATGTAGCCAACTAATATTATAAGTAAACACCCAATTTTTGAAATATGTTCCTCCATCAGTATACATCCTTTTGATGCTCATTCCTTCACCATTAATTTAGCTATCAATATTCAGGCATATAGCAGGAGGAAGGGGGACATTAGATACTCAGAGAGCTCCTTACTGGAGCCTTTCTTTACTTCCCCAAAAGTACGATAGAAATGAAAACTTTAGGAGTTGTAACATCAATCAAGTAATGTTAATGCTGTTACTTTAACAATTCACTTTGCAGGAAAAAAAGTGTTTGGATATATAGGCATATTTTATGAAATTTTAAAACTGCATCAATCTAGATATTGTGTAAGTATTTCAAGCTGTAAGATATTTTTAACTTTCATATGGGAAGAGCATTGATAAAATGTTAACCCCATATAAAGCTTTTTCTTTCTTCACAGGTATACATCTGTTTCAATCTTATCATGATTTTTTTCATCATTTGATATTCTATTAAATTAAAAGATAACCTCAATTACAGATCATTTAGTTTTATTTCACACTGACATGATATTGCTTTAGTCCCAGTACTCGCTGTTTCTTAAGAGATATCTTAGTAACTCCATTTGCCGCCTTCATCTATGACCTAATCATGAAACCAGAGAAACATTCACCCCATACCATAAATAATGTGAACAAAAAGAGCTATGAAGGACAGCGATGAAGATAGGTTTACATTTTAACTCCAATAGCAACAAGAATATTGTCTGAATGGCATGTGAGGTACTAATTAACTCTGCCTGCATCATTGATTAGCAATAATTAAACCATAAAACCATAAACACAGTAATCAACCCGAAGGTCAGTTTAGTAGGTGATGGTAGAGATCACCCAGTACTAAGCCCTATACGGGGTGTGAAATTCACACATCAGGGTAGGGGGGCCAGTTCCTTTCCCTGTGCCGGTTATGGTTTCCCAGAAAGACCTGGTACCCGAAAAATCACACAGCTTGGGTGGAGCTGCAGGTGCCCAGAGTGCCTTGCCCGGGAATCGAACCCGGGACCCTCCGGTCAGCAGTCCAACGCTCTACCCACTGGACTACCGCGACCCTTTAGCAATAACTATGGACTTTTAATTCTTAATACTGCCGTAAAAACACCAAATAACATAAATACTTTGTCATAAGCAATCATAGTTGTGCACATAGCACCACAGTCCATGAGGCTATAGCCAATTTTCAAACAAAAGGTGTTTTCGTTTGACAATTCACGGAGTTATAGGCTGCCTTGGTAGCTTAATTCATAAAAGCTCTCAGTTGTATGTCAAGGAGATCCAGGTTTGAACCCCAGTCCAGGTGAATGACTTTTACATTGAAATTCCAGAGATTCAGTATTCATCACATGACTCTATCAAAGTAATTGTACCAGTATCTCAAACAATTATTTGGATATCATTAATATCTTTTATTAATGACACAAAATTTTATATTTTTATAGGAAAGACTTTCCAATTTTCCTGTTTACAACAGATCATAATCTTCAGAAAATTGTAATGATAAACTTAAGTAACTGTCATATTTAAAAAAAAATAAGAAGTTTTAAATTAACAGTCCTATAAAGACAAAGGAACTTCACTTTTCTTCACATTTATTTGTTATGACAAAAGGCACAATGCTGCCTTATAGCATAGTAATTCGGTGCCAATAAAATAAAATAAAATTTTTTTTTGTGTTAATGGATATGCATCACTGATAGAATATCAGTCAAGACTATGTAGCAGGCATATTAAAATTGAATGCAGGTTTAACATTTCATGCATAGGTATTTGTTGAAGAAATTGAATATAGCATGCAGATTTCCAGGAATATACCTTGATCTTTCTTCATTCTAAAGGTATTTGAATGTCAGTAGCTCTTTTAGATTTAGGTAATAGTCATGACTACTGGACTACTTCAAGGCATCAGAATATTGTATTACAACTGGTGGCCACGCTGGTGGGATATTCTCCTAACTGCTGCGCTTTTGGAAAAGTCTGACAAACCATCTGAATTAAATATTCAACTATTGGACAGTTGTCACCTAACAGTCCCAACTAGTCATCTTTCCCAAGAGATTAGCCACACAATGCTTCTTTCGTCTAAGGCATTTCAGAATGCCACATTCACTATTTAAAAGACATTATCTTCTAAAAAAATTATTTTCTTTCACCTCATTCCATAAACCTAGGATAATAACTTCTAATCAGATCCTTCAACAATCTCCCGCCAAACAAAATCTCCTCCACGCATTGGGTTTTCAATCTAAGAATTTTATTTAGCAGCTCCCTTTTCTCTCCCAACTGCATTAACTTTGCAAAGCTGTCTTCTTTTTGACTTATTTCATCTCACATTCATATCTCAAAATTACACCTACACTCCCTATTTTTTTTTACTTGCTAGTCTCCATATATAAATATGCACCAATCATTCCTTTCAAACATCCATAGTAAATCCCTCTGTTAATTACATCTTTGGTCAATTCAATTCTTCTTCTAATACCTTAACTTCTTCGCACATTCTTGTCTGAAATATTGCCATAGCATGCAAATCTCAGATGCATTAAATTTTGAGAACTTAATTATTCCCCAATTCCATTCCTTCGAAAGACAACTGGAATACACTTAACAATGAAATTCACCATTATTACATCAAGTACTCGTTTTTCTTGGAATGTTATATCAACAAAATTTTGTATAACTTTAGGAAACGGTTTAGTGCAGCACTTGAATGACAGTTGAATGTTCTTAGGGAAATGTCTCAGGAGTTTAGAGACAACGGGGAATACAGGTTGACCAGGGCTCCACCATGACTACATGGGTGAGAATGAAAATTGGATTCAGCCACCCAGGTATCAGCCAGGGTTAAAACCCTAGGCTAACAGTAGCAAACGCTATAATATTCTAAGAGGGAAGAAAGGAGAAATGGAGACTGAAAAGGCTTTGTACTACCAGACACCAGGTGATATATAGTAGTCAAACAGTTATTTAGGCATTGAATGCACTACTTGCCTTTTCTAACCTCTGAGACAATTTTCTCTTCCCACTGTTACCTCATGGGATATCCAACTTGTTTTAAGCCACTAGGATCAATAACCAAAATATAAGATCACTGAATAGTACAGCATGGTCTTATCATTTTAGATTGATTAATCAGATAAATGTATTTAGAATATTATGAACTCTAATCTACAACAGTTAAGAATCTTAATATTTTTTCTCGCTAATATTATAAAAATATATGTTTCTTCAAAGAACTGCTGGAGATGCCACAACATTACCTTTTAATGGAGTCATCCACTAATATGAATTAAAATGCAACATTTTCAAAGTCTAGAAATCATTTGCTGGATTTGAATCCCAATCAAGACAAATGATTTTTCACACTTTGAAATAGGATAAATGCATTTATATGAATACATATGTGTGTATGCATATATATATATATATATATATATATATATATATATATATATATATATATATATATATATATATATATACACACACGCACAGATATATATATATATATATATATATATATATATATATATATATATATATATATATATATATATATATATATATATAAAATATCTTCGAAATGGAACGCTCTTCGGCGACGCACAAATATATAAAAACACAGATGTAGATTTTTAGAATATAGAGACACAAAGAAAGGACACTCACAATTTGTTATTTTACGTTTCGACAGCACGGCTGTCGTCTTCAGAAGTCGTTCTGAAGACGACAGCCGTGCTGTCGAAACGTAAAATAACAAATTGCGAGTGTCCTTTCTTTGTGTCTCTATATTCTAAAAATCTACATCTGTGTTTATATATATATATATTCCCAGATAGAAGCAAGATGGAATTCTTCTTGGATCTCGGGATGTTGCGCACAGCTGGACAAGCCAGCTTTGAAACTGGCTCTGCGGTCCAGCTGTCTTGTTTAGTGTGAGGCAACTGGTCAAATCTATCCAAAATCCAAGCTCTTTTATTGGCCTTGTCATTGATCTGCAAATACACTTAGGATTCATTGGTTTTGGTTTAAAATATCATCAAAGTTTTATATGTGAAGATACCTGCACAGCACACAAAACACACACAGTAAAAAAGGAAGAAAGAGATCAAGAGGACCAAGAGGTGTGAGTTGCCCCCTAAATCTCCAAAGTCCATCCCCATCCACATTGCTGAGAACCACAACTTTTGCCTTTAATTTCAGTAGAAAGAGTGTTGGGGAGGGAGGGATGTGAGAGGGTTTTAGATACCTTGGTCTAGTCAAGAGAGACAGAGAAGGCTAAAAGTCTCTTTAACGTCACTGTCTTTTGCAAAGCACAAAGGCTTTAAGTGAGAAAATATAGGAATCAGAAGCCATCAGAATTAAATTTTCTTACCAACACACAAGGTGTAATGCCTTCATCCACCTCATCCATATCCAGTTGGGTTGGTATCATTATAACAAAGACAATTCAATGCTAGGTTACAGTTACCAACTAAACTCAGTGCCAAGGTCTTGCAAATTATTCTCACTCCAACATACATTGGTCGCATGGATCATGAATATTGAATTGGGGAAATAGATGCTAGAACTAGCAGACTGAAGGACATTATCTTCCCACGGACAATACTTGATAGCAACTGCAGCATTGATAATAGCAAAAATCCCACTTGCCACCCACAGCATCTAGGGAATAATTAGATTTAGTCAAATGCATTCACTTTCACTAATCTCGTGTGTTTTTGCTGTCAAAACCCTTTCCGCACGGCACTGCCATTAGAAAATGTTGTGCTGGTTACAGGATTGCTTTTCTTGTTTTTGAGTTTCCCCTTCCATCCCTCTTCTCTCTCTGTGGGGGGACCCTCCTGCTTACTACAGCATTGGGTCACATTCCCTACTTTGAGGACCTTTTGGCTTTCGTCGGCCTTTGGGGGCTGGGACCATGATTCACATGTCCATGTGATGGTGGAATTTCTCCTCCTTACTTTTCAATTTTAATTTTTACGTTAATGGATAAATGTTTACTACATGCTAAGGTGCATGTGTATGTTAGTTGATAGTACATATATTTGCATGCGTTTAAGATAAAAAAGTTTTTGTATGAATATATACGCTACTGTGGGCGTAGGTTTGCACGAATATGTTGATTTTGCATGTGGTTTTACTCTCTTTATGGGTGGTCAGCCCCCTATGGTGGCTTGCGAGGTATTATGTAGATGTGTTCATTGTCTTGAGCCTCTGCCATACACCCTACCATCCTTTTAATTTCCATCAGATGCTCTTCACTGCTCCACCTTCCAACAGAAGTCACTTCATACTTCCTTCCAATGAACATTTTGCCACTCTCTAAAAAATACACTTAATAATAATTTGTGCGTCAAAAACTGATAATTTAACATTCATGCCAAACTATTACCATCGCTGTGGGCTTTCACATGAAAAACATACATCGCCTACAAAAATCTATCATCAGACACCATTCTAGGTTTTGCATACTGATAGGGTTAACGTTTTTTACATTTTAAATGTCAAATAAACAATGGACTTCCGTGAGTCTGTATACATAAAATCATCATCCCGTACTTATTATTACTTGAGAATTCTATCAGTCAAGGATGGTTTTGTATGGGTACAGACTTAACAATGGTACAATGATGCATTTTCTTACTTCTCCTTGAAAAAACAACCTTACAACCGACACTACAATAGGTCCCTCTCACAATCCACATACTTATATTTGTACTTTTTTTACACTTCTGTCATTTGTACTAGTGTATTGTACTTGAGAAGAAGAAATGGGGAAAAATGTGAATATTAAAAAAACCATAAATGCAGTAATCTACCCAAAGGTCGGTTTGGTAGGTGAGGGTAGAGTTCACCAAGTACAAAGCCCAACGGCGTGTGAAATTCACACATCAGCGTATGGGGGCCAGTGCATCACTCTGTGCTGGTTATGGTTTCCCACGAAGATCTGGTACACAAAAAAACACATAGCTGCATGAGCTGTAGGTCCCCGGGACCCTCCAGTCAGTAGTCCAGCGCTCTACCCCCTGGACTACCACAACCCACATGTAAATATTAATTAAGAAAATTGAAAACCTACCATTAAAATTCAGTTCAGTCAGTGTAAAGTTCTGTATTTGCATGCTCCATAAACAAAAATACAACAGCCCCACTGAACTCTACCATTTCCTGTCTCCTCTCACACTTTTAACCCTGCTCTCTTGGACTTTCCTTCTTTGTATTTTTAAATGTTCAACATTTATTAATAGTATTCAGTGTTCTCTTTCTCCTGGCTTTATGACTGCATATCTTGATATGATTATTTATATTGGACATAACTTTTTGCTAAAAAAGTACTCACTTTCCACTTTGCATGACCTGGGCTTGTATCATAACATTATTATGCGCACAGTATCAGAAATACGATGTAATATTTTCAAAAGGGGGAGCATGGATAGCAGGTTGTATGGGATATGCTCAGATGGGGAAGGATTCTGTTGTCTGCCCACGGTGTTGAAGGCTAAATAATGGACAAGGAAGATCAGTTGATGACTGAGTTGAAGGGTGTTAGCAGATGGGGAATGGATGTCAGTGCCATAGGGGTCAAATATACTGTTATTTCTTGGAAATATATCCGATTAACTGGGGAAACATCTACCCATGAAATGCATAGCTTATTACAATAAAGTCAAACTGAGGATACTGGTTGACTGCAATTAAGACAAAAATGCATAAAAACAGGGTGTACAAACTGCAATGCAGAGACTGTCCAGCAATTTGTAGAGGCCAATTGGGGAGGAAGTTTAAATACAAGACTAGGGAGTTGAAATTTGTTCTTGGAAAGAAAATTCTGAATCACTCTTTACTTTACATCTCTTTATAAAGAGTGATACTATAATATTTGACCCTACTATAATCCCTTTCCTGGATACTGAACCTAGACTTGATTTTCTATAACAACGTAAACTGTTTGAAATGTTGAGGAAAATCCTCTCTTTTAATCAATGCATAGAACCCTTGCCCACATTGATGTTGTCCATCACACCTTGAACCCTGGGTCACTTCCATCCCCCCCCCCTCAGTGCTTACCTACTCAGCCATCACTTTATCTTCCTCCTTCTCCTTTAACCTGCAACACAGTCACAGACAATATAACTCTCTCCCACAATCTTGCGTCCAAGCCATCCTCTTTTTAAATTATAAGAAACTTTCAGTTTCCGTTAACTTGTTGCTCATTATGAAATGATGTTGAGAAACCTGGATCAACATAATTAAAGTGCATTGGAAAAATAAGTACTTGCAGCTTTTCTGATTGCACCTCTTGGGATTCTCAATGGAACATTAGATCTTCCCCTCATACAATATTTCATCATCTGTGATTTTTTTTCCCGAAGCTTGAGAGATATCAGTACATACTTGCGGCAAATTAACATAATTGGGCATACACAGATTTATCATGCCCGTTACTCTCAATTGCGATCTTCATAGAGACAAATTCTTTTTCTTTAAGCAGGGCCAAGGCAACTAAATAGATTTTAGAATACCAATAGATTTTATTTTTATCATAAGTGGATGTTGACCTTTGATAAATGGCCATGTCGCCACTCTAGAAGGAGTTAACAGGATCCACTACTTTTTCAGAGATTCACTCATCTTTATAATGCTCCTGGAACATATTTCTTTAATTCCAATTAGGGTAGAACTTTCCTTCCTTTTTGTTCAGCGAGATTCATACAATTTCCAGTTTTCCCCATTCTGAGAACAAACCAGGCACAAGAGGATTGGGGATGGGAAGTATATAAATGTTTACTGGTGAATCGGAAACTGAAATCTTTTAACTATACTGGTAAAAACAATTATTTTATTTCTGTTGGAATTTTTATTTTCCTGCCATCTTTGATGGTATTTACCAAATTTTCGATTTTTTCCAAATTTTATTAAGATTTTTGTCAAAATTGTTGGTCAAAGTATACCAATGTATTGATATTTTTATGTGAGATATCAGAAACCTTGGTTTTTTTATCCCCTCCAATTTTTCTTTTAAGATGATAACATTTTACGATCCCATCGGTTGAAATTCTGATCTCATACCTATCTCTTATGATTCTGCAATGCTAGCAAATTATGATTGTAACCCTTTTGCTAGCCAAGCTAGTTAACCAAAGCTTTGCCATCAGAACCATATCTTACAAATCCATCCCAATCTAACTTTCTTCCCTCCCTCCAGTCCTTCCCATGCAACCCATTCCATTCCATGAGCATTAACAAGGCTTTTAACTGGTAATATAGGTAATAAATAATAATATTGAAATATATACTTATGAATTATCAACCATTTTACCATTAATTACAATAATATTCATATTATCATTATTCGTTCTTTCCGAACAATTGGACTGCACTCATTTAATTTGGAATCGAGCTATATGTGAGTCTGGAAGTTAGCACTATGTAATTATGAAATCAAACAAAAAGGTGGATTGGGCATGCTGGAATCCAGCTGGTTAAATAAGCCTGAAAGCAGGTGATAAAAATCTAACTGGATTTCGGTTAATCTAGCCAGATTCCAGCTTTCACATAGGATACATCCAGCTGAATTCCGGCTTTTACAATGGAAATGACCAGCCTACATTCAAACTGATTTAGATTTTAACTAGTTAACTATAATATACCATAATCACACCACAATGTTCGCAGACTTTCACCGCGTATGTACACAGTTGTAGGCTCTCATGTAAACATCGATACACTGTATTCGTTGATCACTTTCTCTACGCACAAATTCAACGCTTCGGGATAATTTATAATGGGAAATTAGTAAATTTAATCTAGCTAATGGCTGTCTAATACGAACATCTTAAGAAATTCCATTATTTATAACCATAACACCCGCCCATTTACCATTGCAACGCTCGTGGATTGACGTGGCTATAATAAGAAAAGGATAGGCGGCGCTGTAATCGTATTGAAGACATGTCTGTTACGGTACTGAAAGTGTGAAGTGCAATATTTAACAGGTTATACGGGAAAAAGCGAGCCGTAGTGTGTTGATTAGACTAATTAAGTGATTTATTTCAATTAGTGCGAAGTATAATTGTTTCCTGCCATGAATAGTACAATGACTTTCTTACATGGATATGTTATATTTCTAATACTTACGTGGTGCAGTATAACTACAGCATATTTTATAACTGTAGATGCACACGCAGAAGAATGTTTTTTTGATAAAGTTGAAAGTGGAACGAAAATGGGTAATTATTCTTGCGCTTGTTCAAATATTAGTAATCACCGTGCACCTGGTATCATCATTAAACATTTCTTTCTACAGGCCTGATGTTTGAAATTGCCGAGGGTGGTTTCCTAGACATTGATGTAAAAATTGTTGGACCTGATAATAAAATAATTTACGAAGGCGTTAGAGAAACCAGTGGAAAGTATACTTTCGCTGCTCACGCCCCTGGAGTTTATACGTACTGCTTTAGCAATAAAATGTCAACAATGACTCCCAAAGTTGTTATGTTCAATATGGATGTTGGAGAGGCTCCCTCTAAGGATACAGCGGAAGAAACTGATGGTAATAATTTACTTATACCGAAATTAAAGATTGTGTAACGGCATCTCATGGTTTTACACAATATTCTTCTCCCATTCAACAATTTCAATGTGCCTCTATTTCAGTTCATCATAATAAACTGGACGAAATGATACGAGAGTTGGCTACTACCTTGACTGGAGTCAAGCACGAGCAAGAGTACATGCAGGTCCGAGACCGTATTCATCGCAGCATTAACGAAAGCACTAACTCCCGTGTTGTTATGTGGTCATTTTTCGAGGCGGTAGTACTTGTGGCAATGACAGTTGGACAAATTTATTATCTGAAGAGGTTCTTCGAGGTACGGAGAGTAGTGTGAAAGGACAAAAACTAACAATAAGTTGTGGACAATTTTTCTTCGTGACCGTTGTGGTTGTGCAGGATGTGGCTGTGGTCTCCACTTTCCAAATATTTCTTACAAGCTGTGAGTTGATTAAAATAAAAATTGTTTTGTCATAAGCAGTGTATTCTTTTAAATAAATACAAAAACGAATTACTAATCGTCTGACACTTCCCATGGTTTAACGGGCCGTAACTGATCCCATGGTTTATAACCTTCAAATCTATCCGGCTCACTTAACATAATCCCATTCTTCTCCATTACTTCAAAGAAGGAGGCCAGCTACAAGGAAGAATATAATAATCAATAAAAACTAATGACCTTATGGGACTGACATGAAGAAAGTACTATGATTAAGCAGGTCAGAATCTTACCTTTTCAGTTTTGGGTAACTCTTTAGTATACTCTGTTTTCATTTCAATCACCCCGCTTTCTAAACAACGTTGGCTTAGCACTCGAGCAACGTTAACATAAGCAGACGCATCATTCGTCCTGTCAAGAGAAATGCAATGAACAACACTACTGTACATACAACAGAGGTTTCTGTTAATTCAGGTGTTAGGGCCATGACAAAATGTTGAATTATTGCTCAGGGTACAAATTTGCGGCGTACTTCGTGACATAAAACAGTGAAACAAACAGCTGTAATCTTGGGTATGACTTAGCAAAGAATACTAATACAAACCTATAGAGGTGTTTTCGAATGCACCACTCGTTTGAAGAGGCAGAGACTACAGTCGAACCAGTGTAGTGCACCACCCGTGCTGTTATGTGACGACCACTTGGAGTTAAAACTAATCTGTGGTGGTAAAAACATTATAATCATGGGATTTTAAAACTTATTATCATTACATATGGCATTTAGCTATCATATACTCTTACTTGTGCCAGAAGTCTCGACCAGGCTTGTCTACGTGATAACCTTTAGGCTTGTATGCCACCCGAATCCTTTCCAAGTTGCGCGGGTTGCGATTGACTAAGCTTGGTAATACTACGTCATTAGCGCTGATAGGGGAATCAATTGATACCTGTGAATACCTTAACATATTCGAGCATCCCCTTAAATCCCTACATTTAATTCTTCCAAGGGAAACCAACAACGAATTCATACTGGAACAAATTATACAGGGAACCGAATGCCTGAGCTAAGAACAAAAAACAAGCATATAATTTCAAATTGAAATTCAACTTCTACTAGCTACGTTTAACATATTTGAGAGAAACTCTGTGTTTAATGTTCCATCATGCCATTAACACAAATTCTTACAATACACTAAAGGTTTCTAGACGCACGTTCAACGTCTTGGAGAAAATATGAAACAAATGACAACAGCAGCTCCGACGATTTAGTTGGAGGGGGGGAAGGAGGGAAGATTCATAATCTCAATTGCACGAGAAGAGGGGGATTGATGAATGGTATTTTAATTTCTTCCTTTTAAATTTTCTTTCCTGTTCGTAAATAATTGATCAAATAACGTTTTACAAGTTATTGCAAAACAGTAGAAATTCAACCAACACAACTAGAGATGTTTTTATCATTGCTCTTGATGAAAAATTAAGATGAACATGGGCAGTGTCCTACTGATCTATCATATTTTCATTTAATCGCAAATATAACAAAAACTGATATATCTTCATTCTATAGATGTATGCCATTTTTACTACTTATTAAAGCAGAAATGCTAAAAATTTAGATTTTAAACTCTTTTTTTTAGTAGACTTTTAAATGTTTTGCCAAGGACTAGATCACGCATTAGTTGTGACTTGCACAGCCTTGATGTTTTACTTTTTAATGAAATGCAAGGATGGTTGATGCTGTAAACATTAAACCCATGTATACATTCGAACAACCAACAATCGCCATGGGAATGAAAAATTATGATAAAAAATGATATCTCAATAGGTCCTATTCAAGAGGTTAGTCAAAATGTATTTATTGCAGAAAAATTGAAGGGTACTTGGGAATATGTCGGAAAAACAATCTATTATAACTATACTATATTTTGGGAAAAGAGAATCCTCCAAATATCTCTTTAAAAAACTCAACATTGCCACCACTAGCAATACATATATATTTGAGTTATTAATCATAGCCATGAAAAATAATTCAAATCTTAACTTTAACGTCCTTGGGTATGATAATTGCAAAATACATACACACGTAAATAAAATTCATGTTCAGTCAAGAAGACAAGAGTGGACAAAAAGAAGTAATTTTTTTACAAGGGTGTTAAACTTCATAATAATTTATGGAATGCATTAAGAATATAGAATATATCAAAGTATTTAACAGGAAAAAATTCTTTTCTTTTTAAACTCTTTTATGAATTAAACAAATATTTCGAAAATGTATATGCTTAGCTGAAGTGGGCGAGTCTGAAGCCATCAATATATGCAACAGCAGACATGAATAATTAGAAATTATAAATGATTTTGACATTTGTGATATTAATGCAGTGTTATGGGAAAGAGACGATGGTGTTGTCTCTTCTGGTCTAGTAAAATGAATCATTATTATGAATTCTCCACCAATGACTAATTTAATGATTTCCTGGAAATATTGCAACTATTATGAAATTCAGAAAGTTTTTAAGTAATCATTTCAATATGTACAATGGCTGGTGCCATTCTAATTGTAGGAGCTACAGTAGAAAATAATTTGCCCATCCATTTGTTTGCCCAAGGAAGTCTTTACTTACACTTACACGATAGGAAGTACATGATAACAAGTTAATTCTTATTTCTAATTCTTTCATGGAAGGAAATTTATGATTTTCATCTTTCCAATTTCTTTATTTGTTCACCGCCAATCCTCATTGGTTTATCTATTAATCTGAGGAATGGTCAAAAGCAAATAAGCTAACCTACCAATCTATTACTTTCCTTGTAGTTCTTTGAGGTGACATATTCCATCACCTGCTTCTCATAATTCATTCTTGGTCATCCATTGTTACTTTTCCCTTTCCTTATCATTGTGCAAGATATTATTCCCCAATGATTTAACTTTCCTCTTTGTTTCCCATTAACATAGGTATTTCACCCCTTCAGGATGTCCCACATCGAAAATAATCTTTCAGTTGAGCATCAAATCATAATTTATGAATACAATATAATGCATAAGCAATTGATTTAGGGAAAAAAAACATTGAATTGGGGCAAAAAATAAATACATGACAACAATAATTTTTTGACTTTAAACTCCTTTGAGGTTACTCCATAATTATTTCCATCCTTATCATATATGAACATGATATTGATTTCCAGATTCATTATCAGAATAAGATATAAGCACAATAAATTATATAAATTAAAAAACATAAGGTCACTCTTTATAGGACATCCACCCTACTATTACCATTTCAATGTTTCTTCTGAACAGCACAAATGCATTAGTTTTCCTCTTTAATTGCCACCTTGAGCTTTCAATTATGTCATCCCTTCTAACAGCTTCTTTTTTCAAAAAATTCTAGCTCCCACCAAGAAAGGCATGTATTTGTCTTTTCTCACAGTTTTGGGGAAAGAATGTAAAAATAATATTTTGTATTATTAAAAAATATCTCATATTAATACAGGCATAATGTTATACATATTATAATAATCAAAAGAAACTTATTTCACCATAATAATAAACAAAAAAGTTTCCTTGAAAACCTATGTAATAATTTTACCCTTGTGAAAAAAAATATTGAATGATCTATGTCCTTCGTGACACTGCATTTAAAGATATGAAGTTAAATGCATAAATTAGGTAGTAAGTACACTGAGTTTATCTTCAGGAGCTATTCCTTGTTTATTCTATGACCTACTAAATATCACATTATAAGTGTGTCATCTCTGCAATTTAGCAATAGATTTTACTGTCAATTCCTTTTGTAAAATATGTAGTTACTAGAGCCCCGTGAAAACTTGTCTTAGGGAATTATTAAATAACATTTTTAAGTACAAGCAGAAAGAAAAAGAGGACTAGATATTTAGAGTGATGTCCACATTTGGACAAACTTTAAATATTGGAATTGAGAGAGAGAATAGGTATGGAAAACACAATTTTGTACCACTTGTGCAAAAGGCTGCAAGGAAATATAGACTGGTTAGGGTGAGTAACATAAAATTTATTCTTGCAGAAGAGTCAACGGTGCTGTCAATTCTTTTTATCATTAATAAGTACTTTTGAATGTTTTTCCAGTAAATATTGGCACAGAAATTAGGTAAGAGTAACACTCAATCAAAAACATTTTGACAGTTGTGCAAATTGTTTTTTGTGCATAAAATTAAGTCTGTTTGCTACCAAAACTGCCAGTCAATCGTCAAAAGATTTTCCCAATTTATTTTCTCGATTTAAGTTTTCGATAACAAAATAAAAATGACATTTGATTTTTTTGACAACTTTATTGCAGTACATCTCAGTTAAGTTTTTCATTTTCAAACAATTTTTTTTCTAAAATTGGACAAAATTTGGTAAAATAAGAAAACATTATTGTCCACATTGGAAAGCTTCACAACAGTTTACTTTACTCCAGCAAGTGTAGGCCTAAATGCTAAACTTCTTCAGGTAAAGAGCATTTTAATACACTGGAGTGCATATCCTTGATCGTTTCATAGCAAAACATTATAAAGATAACATCATTTAACAATCAACCTTCATAAATCACTTAAACTGATCAATAATTGGTGGTTTTCAACCTTAAAAAGACAAACAATACCATGACTGAATTAGTCAAATGCAATAACAAGACATCAATATAGAAAATTGGCGTTCATTTTCTTATGAAGAATGCAAACACCAGGCTAAAAGTTATAAGTACAAAAATACAATTCACAGTATAACCCCTATTTAATGGACCAGTGGAGGATATAACTACATTTCACCAAATGAATGTTTTCAATTTATTATTCTAGTCTCATCGTGACCTTAAACGTTCCTTCTCTTTCTAAGGGTAATCACAGACTGAAGAAAAGCAAGGCATTGGAGGAGCGGGGAAGTCAATTCTCTTGACAGTCAAAGGTTCTGCTTGCTCCCATTATGGCAAATATTTTCCCATCTAATGCATGTGGTCCACGTCTTGTGTCAATAATATTCAACCGGTGCTATTTACTTTCTCAATCCTTATGAATATGGGGTCAGTTGGTTGGCTGACGAATGAACTCCCTACTTATATCCAGTATATAATAACTGACAATGTTGTTTGCATCCGTGGAATTTTCAAAGAGCTTAAATTGAAGTCGGTACACAGAATTCATTGGCTACTGACCTTGTAACATTCACACACCACGAACGAAAAAACATTTTGCCATTACAAAAATCAACCTGAAGATTGACTTTGAAAGGTAAGAGGCTGGCTGGGCTGTGAAGATCACACATTAGCAGGGTAAGCAGGGAGGGGTAGCTCCTTACCCTGTGGCCCCTGAGATTTCTTGCAGAGATGTGCTATCCAGTATATCAAATCACTTGGATTTTAGCTATAGCTGTCTACAATGCACGTCCTACATCAATGAGGCCCCTCTCTCCCTAACATAAAAATTGTTTGAGTCTGCAGATCAATCTTCTTGGCTCACTCACAAAAAAGCATTGCATGAAAACTAAATTATTGTACTGAAAATAGTCTTAGTAAAATATATGTAAAACTAAGGTAAGGGACATTCCTGGCAAATAGCTACCGCATCAGTTTGAATGAATAAATACCATTAGGTTAAAGTTACATAAAAAAATATTCAAGGACAAGTGGTTAGTCATTAAATGTTCTAACATTTCACTAATATTCAAGGCAAATTGATATTTTACAAAATTATACACACAAAACCAACAGTGTTACAAATAAACATCATGAACGAAATGTATAAGTTTTATTTACTCAAACTTTAGTCAGTTGCAATTCACTTTATTTTTATGAGGAATGTTAACTGGTAAAATATAAAAAAAGCCACTGAATGTGTAAATTTCCTACTGATCATGTTCATTTCTAGGCTACGGGAGTGTGATTTGAAGGCAAAAAGAGATGAAAGAATTATTTAGTAGACCAAACTAGCAACAAAATAGAAAATAAACCTGGAAAATAGGGTCCTTTTCTTTCCCGTTTCCGACATCTTTTTGAACCACTAATTGGTAATAAATAATAATCATGAAAAATATGAGAGAAATAAGAGCAGAAAAGGAAAGGACAGTATGAAGAAATAATAATATTACATTTTATTTGCCCAAAGATATTACAAAGATACTGAGTTGATGGATGGAGTATGTACACCACGATATAAGGCACGTCACTTGAAAGGCAAAGAAGAACTACAGGAATTGGACACACCTTGAGGCACAATGGATAGTTAGGATATAATAGAAGGAAAAATCACACAAGGAAGACCAAGAAACAAATAAAAACTAAGGAAATAAAACAGGAAAGCTGTTAGGGGTGAGAGAATTTATCAACACTGAATAGAGAAGAATGGAGTACTGGCAGTCAACCAATCTTAAGATGATCAACACTGATGATAAATAAATGTGAATTGCTAATAAAACTGCATTTTTCTGTGGTATTGTGATAAATCAAAGGTTTCTGGAGTTTCCATTACAAATTACTTCAACTACTAACATAAAAAATAACAAAAGTATATTTTCTAAAAGAAAACTAAAACGGAGATTGATGGATTGCAAAATTTTCATACAAATACAATATCAAAAAGGAAAACAATGTTATCAAGGTTGGTTTTCCCATTTGTGGCAAGCTATAAACATTGACATAAAAAAAACTACAGTTATCACCCTGAAGGTTGGTTTGAATGGTGAGGGAAGAGCTCACCAATACTAATAAGCCCACCAATGGCATTTGACATTCACAGGCATCAGGGTAGGGGGGCCAGTTCCTTTTCCTGTGCCACCGATGGTTTCCCATGAAGATCTGATGCTAACCCAAAAATTACACAGCTAGGGAAATTCTTAGGGTGCCAAAAGGGGTTCCCGAGAATCAAACATGATCCTGAAGCAACACTCTACCCACTGGACTATCTTGCCCCCCATAATGACACCATCAAGAAAAAATGCTGTACAAGGATATCTGGTTTGATTAAATTGACAAAAATAATTATCATCATATGGAAACTTCAACAAAACAGATAGTTCCAACGTTTTCCGGTAACTGGTGGTATGCATTTATTACTCTGTACAT
This sequence comes from Hetaerina americana, assembly GCF_022747635.1. Lineage (NCBI taxonomy): Eukaryota > Metazoa > Arthropoda > Insecta > Odonata > Calopterygidae > Hetaerina > Hetaerina americana. Next base: position 85,511,532 of record NW_027287095.1, read on the forward strand.
CCATAGCCTCAATAACAATAACATAACTAACTTTTGAATTTCATAGTATTTCTAAGTTGCCTTATGACTCATATTAATCAACAAAGCAAGAGCTCTCATGAGCACTCGCTTAATTGAAAAACGTGAAAATATTTATGCACCTAGGGATACTATTATTTATAGCTAAAGCAACTTATCTACAGTATTTAATTCTACATTTATTTTTTCAATCCATTTAAAGCTTCTTTGAGGACTTTTTAACCCTGAACCTGAGACACCAATGATCTAGGTAAGACTCAAGAGGTTGGTCAGAAGGTTCTAACTATTCCAGCTGAACTGTTCAATCAATGCAACCAATTTCTACAACTCATGATCCGACTGAGAGAAGTGTTAACCTGTAATAGTCGATATTTATGTTTTTTGAAGAGAAAGCATCAATATTTTATATTAATTTATTCAATGCATACAAAAATATTGCATCTGCATCGTCAGATTAACTCCTACCACCATCCAGGTCAGGGATTGTAGAAGGGAATAAAGAAATCATAATTCTGAGGGAATGGAAATTAAGAATGCACTACGAATGAGGCCAATAGACTAACCAGATAAGATTTCTCTCATCAACACAAGGCTTATTTTCTTACAGCAAAATAGCACATGCTCTTTCTTTACAATAACATGTATAACCACAGGCAATCAAGGTATTTTTCCGTAATGCGGAGTTAACAATATGATCCAAATTAATGCCACTATTTCATCAACAAACAGACTTAGATTATGGATGAGAAATAATTCAGTATTATTTGTAAGGAGATATTTTAAATGTCCTCATTTTTAGAGCACTGAATTCTTCATGACTTGGAGAGTTTCTTAAATCATGGATATGTCCAGGAGAGGAAGGACACCAGTATAACCAACTGTACTTCATGAACTGATAGTTTTACCCATTCATTTCAGCAAGTTAGTCAGTTAGTGTCATGTTTCTCAAGTTGCATTTTTCTCACAGAAGGTGAAAACTCATTGCGATTCAAAGGGACCCTTGGTTACAGATGTAAGCGAAAGACCAAACAAGAGAGCTACAACATGTTCCTAACTTGTGAAATGCTTGCAACATGTAAATTTTAAGAAATACGACTTGCCAAGCCTATGACGCATGTAGCTAAACCTTGAATTTACATTTTGGAGTAGACTGGTTAAAAATACATAAAATCATGGTTTATGTAAAATTGAGGTCAGGAAGAAAAAAAATATTTAGCATATTTTTATGTTTAGAAATTAAAAATCTCAAATGTTATAATAAAATAAATAATATAAATATCAACAATTTGCAAAAAACAAACAGGTGCGATGAATGTAAATAAAAGCATCCTTGCACTGAAAAAAATTGAGATAGAAAAAATAAAAATTAGATATGCATGTTTAAACAACTAACAGAAATACCATTATTTCATCTTAAAATGTTTTTCACCAATAAAAATGGACACTATTCGTCAATAGTGCGCCTTGTCCATCGAGGACCCCAAGGAGAGATGAGATATTTTACTCTTTCATTGCCGTCTTCACTTTTGCACATCTGTCAGGTTTAAAAAATCAGTTTTTCTACAGACTAACAAAATATCAGTATAACATGAAAAACAATAGTCATTATTACTACCCCAGAGCTTGTTATCAGATTCTAAATGTTACTGCTCAACTTCCTAACCAGTTTTATACAATCACATACACTTGTTTTTCCATCTCCATCAAGTGCTTGATTTTCGACTTCTATTTTTTTTTTCCTTTCTGTTATTTTCCACCAATGCGATTCCTCATTAAAATGAAATAATGCCTTTAATGGACATCATTCTATGGTTGAGGTGTCATTTCAGGTTATTCCAAGAGAAGCCCTCCCACCTAGGAGATAACTAGACAATGCTCATTTTCATAATGAATTAATATACACCTTAATAACCAATGCAACAGCAAATAACTATTACAAGAGATATCAACCATGGCAAAGTCTATTAATGACCATGCAATTTTACAGAAAGACTGGAAAAACTTTTTAATTGGTGCACAGAGTGTCATTTTAATCTTTCCAAATGTAAATTGTCACCTTCATGTCCAAGAAAATGTTTGTCAATTTTAACTATAGTATCTATGGTATTCCTCTCAAGTGGGTGACTTCAATTACTGACTTGAGTTTTACAACTGATAAAAAGCTAAATTTTCATTTGCACATTAGATCTATTTGCTCAAAGGCTTATCATAACATCTCTTGGGGTTACTTAAGCAAAACTATGCTTCTGATTTCTCTATCAATATCTTGGTACGATTATATTGCGCCATTGTTCAGCCTCTCCTTGAATATGGCTTTGTGATGTCAACCATTCCATTTCACTTATGATATGGCTATTGAGTAATAATACAAACACGCTTTGTCAAATGGTAGTGTTACAAAATTAATTACCCTCTTTTTAATGCAGGCGACCACCCCAATTTATGCCAAACTTAAATCTAATTACTTTAAATGCAAGACAGAAGGTTGCCGACGTAATTTTTCTCCACAACCGTTTGAACAGCCCTGTTGACTCTTAGTCATCTTCCAGGCATTGCAGATAATAATGTCCCAACATGTAGAACAAGACATACTTCAATCTTTTGCGGTCGATTCGGAAGGGTCGAGGTTAAGAAGTATGAACTGTTGACACAAGATTTTACGATTGGTAAATGAGTTTTTCAATTATAATACTGACTCCGACATTTTTAACGATTCATTGAATTTTTTTTTTAAACTTCACTTTTTTTAGTTAGAAATAATTGTTGTGGTATTTGTATTGGATTACCTGTATGTGCTAAATAAATTATTATTACATATATTATTATATGAATGGAACAATATGCATAGGATAAATAAAAAAAATAACAATAACGAGCAAATATTCGGAAAAAATCAGCAAACAATTCCCAAAGGATAGTGAGATTTTACATAACTTCTCAATTCAAAAATGTAAAGTTAAGGTTCTTACCACATTGGTTTACATGGTAAGGAACATAAAAAAATGTGAGCTCTTTGAGGATTACGGGTTAACATAAGTAAATTGGGGTAATGTAAATTCAAGGTTTCACTCTAGTGATAGTTAGGACAGCAACTTAAGAGAAGGCATCACTTATCAGAAAACAGAAAGAACAGTCATCCCCAGAAACATCAATTAAATATTTCAATGTAACAATTAAAAGTCACCGTTGTGGAATCTCCCGCAGTTTCTTTGGAATCAATAAAATATTGCTGAAATTTTAAAAAATATTACAGAAAATTGCAATGGTGAGCATATAATTTTTTTTAAGAGAAGGAATAATTCTTCATGTCAAAAGTTTCAGCAAGAAGCCATTCCAAGGAACTTTTATTACTTTAGCCAACTACCTCCATTTTCTGACACAAAAAATACCTATATATGGCAATTAAAGAAAGCAGACCTCTCAATAATCTCATTTTTCACATAGGACTGAGTTTAGCGGAGAGTTTTTTAACATGATTCATGAAGCAGAGGTTTTTTGCATGTCCACACCCATTGGTACCTCACCTCACATCAACCAAAAAAACTTCAGCTAATAGCCCATAGGTTGGATCGATAGATGATGCTAGAGTCCATCTGTTATTAAGTCCTGTATTGCGCGTGAATTTCACATGCCAGTGTAATGGTACCAGTTCCTTTCCTTGTGCCATCTGTCGTTTTGCAGACAAATCTCATACTTGAAAAATCGCAGAGCTTGGGTGAAGCTAAGGGTGGTCAGAGGCATTCCTAAAAATTAAACCTGGGCCCTCTGATTAGCACCCCAGTGCTCTATCCACTGGAATACCACCTCCCTCTTCACTTCAACAAAAATGCCTCATTACTGTGCTACTAACCCATTACTTTGGTAAACATTTACTTTTTTTAACCTTTAGTTACCTGCATTGGGTCATATTGACTTCATCTTTTCATCTGCCTCAAATCATTTATTTTCCTAAAATTTTTTGAGGACATTTCTTCAATACAATATATTCTCCTGCAACATGGCTTTCATCATTTGAAATTTACTTTATCCCCCTTATATGCTCTCTTTAGGGATTTGACTTAATAAGTAAGGGAGGGGGCAAGGAGAGACAGTCACCTCGTCAACTTTCAAAGTAAGATCCCATGTATACCATTGGGAAATGTGGACTTTCAGCATTGACTTCAGGGGAAGTGGGGCACTTTTTTCCATGGGACCACACTAATTATTTGACAGAGCTAAAAAGCATAAAAAGCATGATATTGATCACCTGGTAAAGGAAAATAATACATAACTATAAAATTTTTCATTGGGATCAGAAAGGTATTCACTAAATTTTGGTACATTAAATTTGGGTTATACTGTACTTATTATAAGCATCGGAAGTAGAGAATGGCATACTTTATACGATTTTTTCCTCTGGAAACTACTTGTTATAACTTTGCCTGCCTGCCAATTCTAGGAGATATCTGTCAGGGTGATCCACCCAATCACTAGACGTCAGCTTAACTTGCCTCTGCTTCTCGGCTTGTTTCACTTCCCACTTCTTCACGTCGAGTTGAGCCTCCCTGAAATCAAAGAGAGGGCAGTTGGTATCTGATGACTGGGACATGACATAATGGAGAGAGGTTTGGTAACTACCTTGAGTGCGTGGTCCCGCAGCCCCAAACTTCAATTCCCAAGAGGGGATACGGGATCCCACAGTACGTCAGAACTGAGAATGATTCATTCACGTTGATGGATGGTTTGCGAGGATCCTTGCCTGCCCTGATTCCATACGGATATCCTCGAATGGATGTATTCATATACAGGAGTTTTTCACCTTCTGCAAAAAAATAAAGGGACTAACATCAGAGGCAAAATGCAACTGCAAGAATCCATAATGCATATCTTCTATATTATACATACAAAACCAAAGTTTACATAAGAGATGTAAAAAAGAGAGAGCTAGATCGATATCCAATGTACTGCCACTAGTACATAGCAAAACTTCTAGTAACCAATAACCCTTGGAATAGGTCATGTATCAGACTTTGATTGAAAACAACAGTCCATCGATTTCACCACAGTATCATTATCATGGAAAAAATACATGGAAATAGCCTCATATATACACTGTATTAGGTAGCATGAAAGATGCACCTTTTTTCAAAATTATGGTTCAAAATAACACCTGGGTCTTATATGTAAATGTTTGAACTCCAAAGGTTCGCATTCAATATTGAATGTTATTTTTACCGCAGATGGTCAAAGTAATACCTATTCCATCCCATTTATTTATATATGATATTAATTATTCATTTGAAGAACATTGCAGTTGGGATTGCCTAATTAAGCTCATTGCTTTCACGTGATGTGAATATAGGGTAGCTTGCTTATGTGATGCCAAAAGTGAAGAGGCACAAGCGGGATGTCAAATGAACTTGATTGTTTTCCATCACAACAAAACAGCATGTGATATTATTACTGAGTGGACTCATATGTTTTCCAAAATTACCATAAGAAATATGACAACAGGAGATGAGATATTAAACTACACAATACAATGTAAACAAGGAGTGCTAGACCTTGCTAAAGAGCATGAAAACAGATCAGCAGCAAAACATATTGGTCTACCACCTACCAAAAAAGGATTGTGCCACCTATTTGCCTTTCCTGAAACATAAGAACTAAAAGGATTGATAACATAAGTTGGTGGCATGCCAAACTTTGGCACTCCACCTTTATCTCTTAAGTTTTTGGACTCAAAATTTTTTTCCTTGGGTGTGCCCCACCAAAACAAGGTTACATCTTATTTCCCACCAAATACCGTAATTAAAACAGGAGGTGGTGAAAGTAGATGGTAGGGAAAACCATTTTGAGTTTTCTAGTGTTCACCGTGAATTAACATGGACATTATGTCAACAATTTAGAACAACCTTGAAAGTGATCTGTTCTCTTTTAGGCCAAATATTCTTGAAAATAATTAAAACTTCTATCAGATTAATCTAATTCCTATTCCCATTCAGGAAAAACCCATCACCCCAGTCAATGTCCATACCCCCAAAACAATGTCTAACATGTGAAACATGATCGCTAAATTTGACAGGATGAAAATAACTTTGATTATAATTTGTTTAATATTAAAAAAACATAATCATCATCGTTGTATTTCATTTACACTCTAAATCATTAAAATGAGGGGCACTAGACTCTGCAGGTCCACAGTTCACACTTTATTGCCCCACGACCATGGTTTCGCTACTGCTCAGCATTATCAGGTGAGGTGGCAGTGAAACCATGGTCATGCGTTAGTAAATTGGGAACTGTGGAATTGCAGACTTTTTTTTACCATTACTTGCAATACAGAGAGATTCCACCGAGTTAAGGTTGAGACAGTGTCCTACATCAAGAGGTACAACAGTCATTAATACATATTTAACAAGTATTCTTAGGTTATTTGCTATTAAAAATACACAGATGAAAAATACCATTAACTTAAATTACGACTATGAAAATGTTGCTCATCTCTTTTCCTTTTCATTCATATGTTTTTTTATGAACAAGCATAATAATCAGTTAAATTTAATGGAGAAAACATGTACAGTTGTGCATTTTTTCAAAGTTAACTGCCTTACTCAGAAGTAAAAACATTACTAAAATACAGCATAATAAAACAAATAACATCCTTCTTTCAGCCTCTTCTTTTAACTTCTCTTTTAAATTCTAAAAGATCCACTAGTATTATACCATTCCTCAAAATTAAAAACAATGAGAATAGTGGTTCCTTAGGTAATTCCATATGAAGGCATGAATTTTAAGAATTTTCATCCAATGAACAGAGTTACTAAATGAACCAATATCAGAGAAACAGAAGAAGAGCTATGCAAACAATAGTACTTTCAAAAATTTTGGCAGCACTCACTCGAAGAACAGTATCCATGGCATTAAGTTATTGTAGTCATAGCTTCTGGTCCTGCCAGTCAAAAATGTGTGATATGAGATCCCCTAATAACTGGAATTCTGCATAACCTAGGCAATGGATAATTTAGACACTCAAAGGAGAAAGCATATGTGTTCTATCTCCATCATGAGACGGATTTCTGAGGTAATTTAAAAATATTTTGGAAAATGTTGTTATATGAAACGTCCTATAGGGTTTAATATGTGTTTCAATATTATAGGTCAATGTTTCCACATCAAGGGCCAGACAAAAGGAAGATAGTTAATGCCAGGAAGAAAATCACAAGACATTTTTAAGTAAGAAGAAAAGTACATAGTAAACTTTCACATACGACATTTAGTCCGGAGATAATTATAAATTCTCTGCAAATGTCTTCCTTTGAGCTAGTAATGGACATGTCTGTCATGTCTGACACACCAAAGTTTTTCTTTGGTACATCTACTTTTTATAATTATTTATTATTATTTGGGTCAACCATTTATGGAAGATTGGATGGACACAAACTTAGCACCCTAAAATTTCTTACCCTCACCTATTTGGGAGTCTTACCATACAAAGTGGTTTTTTGACGGACATAAACTGAAAACCCATACATTTCTAAGCCTCGCCTAACATGGCCTCACCTGGCACTACGCACAAAAATGAACTGTACTTAATTTTCCCATATATTCAACATTTTTCATTCAATCCCCAAAGTCTTCAAAAGTTCATTTCCAACCACTTTATGATATTATCCTCCAAAGTTGGTGATTTCTGATCATTTTTTTAGGATTCTGAGAACCCCAGGTTCTTTTGGCTTCCAACAGATGTCTTGTCATGTATTCCACATCTAGCATTCATGTTATCCTCCTCAAGCAACAGGGATGTAGATCATGAGAAGTGAACTGGGTACTGGGGTGGGAATACAGCACAGTCCTAATTTCAACCCATTCCTTCTCTCTTTATTGATATTCTGAACATTTATCTCCGCTATTTAAAAATATTTCTCCACCTATTTTAGCAGTTCATGAATTTTTTATCGTTCATTTCCCAAATAACCCTCCCCAGCAATGCAGGCTTCGTGGGGAGAGATGGGGATACTGGGATTGGGTGGAAAGCAGTCCTAATTTTTACACAGTGAAGACCTAACAGTGAAAAACTTACTTTCAATAACGTGGAAGAGAGGAAGAAGCTGAATTATAATGCAGTCTTCCTGGCCCCAGTAATGATTGGACTCCTTCCACTCATCCGTCGAGGCAAGACAGAACTCAACTCCTCCATCACCTTGAAGGAATGTAAGCGAAGGACCTCTGTAGTTCAACACGTGATGCATGAACCTGTTTGAGCAAAAAAGAGTAAGTAGCTAGAATGCTTCTTTGTAGATGGCCAAGGGCCATGACTTGGGAAGCAAGATTTTCCAAATATTATAGACATACACCTTTCACTTCATTAACTGACCACAGTAAATTACCAGAATCTTTACGTAATACAGGTGAGGGTACACCTCTTCCCAAAATAGACTCCACTGACTACGTAAGAAAGTCACAAACTAACAAGGTGGTAAGAGGGTCCAGCTGACAGCATCTCTGTATTCTTTCAGGAAGACCTGGTTGGCAAAAAATTACACTGCTTGCTACGTCCAATAACATCACCTGGCTTAGAACCAGTGCCCTCAGGTCAATAGCCAAATGATCTCTTCCCAGTATTGGCCTCAATACCAGCTTCAGTTATTTGAGTGTCATAATATTCCTCAGGTAGTTGACGTTGACTCTTAATTATGCCTACTTTGCCCTAAGATTATTGTCTAAAATGAGAATTCAAGAGAATATTACAAATATAACTTCATAATGGGGCATTGAATTTATCTTAGAAGTTATAGAATGTAACTGGATTTAAGGAGGACCCTGGATTATAATTTCAGTAATTACTCAGCATTGATAATATAATAAGATTGCCAAATTAATTTCTCTTTATAGTGTTACTTTTAATGGCCCCATAAAAGGAGAGTAATTCATAACTGACAGTAAAATACGGTGTCACACAGGTATATTAAAATTTTCCTTTGCGACTCAAAAAGGTAAAATGAAGGAATAGTCTTGAAATCATACCTCTCTAATTGTTCATTCTTAAATATGCAGTTTTACAAAATCCCTTTTTTTCCAGGTTGACATAGATTTGGCATTCATTCTATTAAAGATAATTAGCTGGCAGCACAACAGCTGGAGTTTCCCTTAAGACCAATTTCAAATGGTCCAAATATCACTAATAATCCACATATGAACAATTTAAGTTTTAATGGAAGATATGTGTAAATGGCCAACAATATAAGAAGTCTCATGTCATCAGTGCTTCCTCCATATAGTTTTCCTTTTTATCACCAAGAACGAGGGCAGCATTATTAATCATTGATAACTTGTTGCAGTACTCAGATCTATTAATGGGAAAATCATGTTAATGAACTACAAGGTTTGCACGTAAAGAAACTGTAGCAATTTTTTCCTGATGTGTGCGTGAAGTGCTGAATTCAGACTATTGATTAAGTGTGCGCATGATCACAGTTCGTATTGGCATTGATGAGATGCAGAACACACCATTATCACTGAAAATTTGGCGATGCAAAAGATCTGTATTAAACTCGTGCTGCAGGTCTTGAAAGACAACGAAAAGCAGAGTCGAGTGCCTGCTTGCAAAGACCTTCAACCATGGCATCATGACGATTTCCCCTTTAACCCCTTTACAGGTCCAACTTGGCACCATCAGACTATTTCCTATTCCCAATAGTGTAATCCTCCCTCAAAGGACACCACCACCATGGGACCCTAGTTGCTGTCAAAGAAGCTTGCATGCCTACCCTTAAGGACTTTCCTGAATCCACCTACCAGGGAGCCTTTAAGTCGTAGAAAAGTCTCTGGCAAAAGTATGTCCATGCTCAAGGGATGTACTTTGAAGAATTTTGAGCCATTGTAACAATATCTGAAATATATGGGTATCTATTTTTCCGAGAATTTTAGAGGGAATGACAACTTTTGATTCAGGAAGGTATTCTTGATGAGTGACACTCAGAAAAACAAATATGAGTTGAGAGGAAACCTATCCCACAGGAAGGTAGTGATCTATAGAGTCACCAATATACATCTTACATCTTGTAATTTTCCAAAAAGAAAATGGCTAAGCTAAACATTAAAATAGGAGGGCAAAAACTACAGCAGGTAGAACAGTTTACATATCTTGGAAGTGTTTTGGACCAACGTGGTCTAAGTAGTAGGGACGTAAGGCCAAAAATTGCGCTAGGCAAAGAGGCTTTCACAAGGAGGAGGGAAATGATGACAGGGATGTTGAGTGAGGATATTATGAAAAGACTCGTCGAAACTTTGATATGGAGCGTAGTTATGCACTGCATGGAAATGTGGTCACTGAAGCAGGAGGACAGACATACATAGGAGCCTTTTGAAATGTGGGTATGGAGAAGGTGAAATGGACCGATAAGAAAACAAATGAAGAAGTACTTGGTATGGTGGGTAAAGAGAGGGGTTTGTTGGGAGAAATCCTATCGAGGCAGGAAAAGTGGATGAAGGGGGTATTGACCGGCAGTGGGATGTTGAAAACTGTAATAGAGGGGAGAATGTTAGGCAAACGAGGAAAGGGAAGGAACAGGATAGGGATGTTGGATGGGATGAAGGGAGGAAGGAAGTACTCAAGAGATGAAGAGGGACCTGATGTAGAGTAGGATGATGGATTTTGTGTTTTGTTACGAGTCACAAAATATTTATTTAGTAGATGTGTCCATCCAAAAACCTACCTTAACCGGTAGATTACTTAATAATAATTCTAACTCCCATCCCTATACCACCATTAAGCCAGAAAAGGCATTGACGAAAACAATTGTCAGAGTCCTGTAAAACGACCTGCCCAAGAGCAGGCTAGAGAGTCAGGCAGTCAATCAAGGAGTCAGTCTAGTTTGAGAGACCAAAAATGCAGCTCCAGGTCATCTACAGTTCACTTGTCAAGTACTAACTTTGGTTCGATCGTGTAGTCTTTGTAAGGAGGGGAGTCTTAATTACCCTATCATGAACAGGTTTAAGCAGTCAATAACAACATTATATAATGCCAGCACTTGGTTCCCATTCTTAATTATTCATGATGAGTATAACACAGTCGCCCACATATCGATACTACTCCGAAATCATTAAAATTCTTTCAACTTCTCACATACCATAAGTGGGAACTCGAAGACACCCAATGGCAAATGCCTTTTCTTTCAAAATTAACGCCATTAAATGAGTACACTAAGGTCAATGATCAATTGCGCACCCACTTGCATGGCCCTACCCTATCAAGAGAGTGGAGTCACACAATTCATGTAATTTCAAAAATAAACAAATAGATTTAAGTTCAACCTATCCACAAGTTTGACATATTAGTAGAATAAAAAGCAATTACAAGCATATCACACCTAATTTACATCTTCATTGAACTCACAAATTATGAGCTGTGATATCAACAAAACATACGAACAACAAAAAATATTTAAAATTTTAAAGTAAGGAAAATGTTCACAATGAAGTTTTTGACTTTATTTTATGTTTTATAACTTCTTCAAATGATGTTTACAGAAGAATAAAATCAGCAACATAATTTTTTGAGTAGAACCTGGGATAGGACCCAGTGAAACAACTGATGAGATTTGATTGAAATGTTGTAATATTTTCAATGTGGAGGAACAATTTAAGTGGGTGACTTGATAACCGAGCTCACCTGTTGGCACCAAGCCCTTGCTCTCGGCTGTTGTAAAGCAGCACCCAATGAGATGGACAGATCATGCCAAGCTTAAAATGACAGAAAAAATATATATATATGAGGGAACACAGTCCATAAGAGTCTATCACTATCAGAATAATATGTTACTGAGGTCAATGATCAATCATTTATGTCAGCAATCCTCAATCCTTTTCACATTTCGCACTCCTTTCACCACAAATCAGACGTTCCTTTCCCCCTTCTTTAGTTTCTTTAATTTTAAAGGCGCATCCCGAAATATAAACACATTATAGTGATATTTCTGGTAATGGATTACTTGGGGGATTGGAATGGTATGGTGGCTAACATACTAGCTTCCCACAGAGAGGGCCCAGGTTCAAATCCTGGAGATTGCAGATATTTGTCAGTGGTATCCCAATCCCTATATGAGGTGCTTTGTGGATAGCACTTTGAGTGAGATTGCATTCTGTCAGATGGTACATTGAAACTGCGGACCCCTTGGTGCCTTTCATTAAGAGTAGGCTAATGCCGACACCGGGTTTCTCTCCACCCTTCCTCCTTTCCCATCCGTTGAATACCCTATGGTGCAAATGATCTTAGCTGTCGACCGCTTCCCCTTATAACTACTACTGGATTACTTACAGAGGATGGCAAACCAGTATTTTAGAAAGTGTCCATTTTACTATTGTTTTCAAGATATTTGAAATAAAGTTTTAAAATCCCAAAATTATGCAAAGCATGAAACATCATACAAAATGTAGCTTTTCTCGTTGATGCAGCTGCAAGGTCAACTGTTGAGAGTATTGGTCCAGGAAAGTTTAAAATCCAAATTAAGGACTACAGTGAAGGTTGTACACATGTTTAAAGTTTGTATGGATTTCTTATTTATAAGCAATGAGAGCATAAAAACCCTTAACATCACCCTTGATGAATGAGGACTGGATGCTCTGGATGAATTTCTTCAATATATGAATAGTCAGCACCTGAATATCCAATGCAACCTTTTAATTTTTTTTTGGATAAAATGAATAATATATAATAAAAATTAGGGTAATAGTTTTTGGAGCAATTTAAGATGTAGTTAGCTATACTCAGTATTTTGCCCTTAGGATATTACGATGACTAGCAGTAGTCTACCAAGTTATAGAAAATTGTTGATGTATCAAGGTACTAAACGCTGCTGTACTCCTATTCCCTGACAAATAGAACAAAAAATATCCATAAATTTCAAACTACATATTACAGTAAGACTGACTATATTAAACAATATTTCCAAACTTCAGTCAAAAGACAGAAAGAAATAGAAAATAAGGGAGGAAGGAAAGATAACATGAACAAAGAGAGGAAACGCATTGGTGTGAAAAGGGGATATATGAGAGTAACAGAATTTAGTGTTTAGCCCAGAGCCGGTCCCAGGTATGGGAAAAATTTCCCCATTAACTACTTGGGGCTAACCAGTGTGGCTGTGAGTGTGTTTGTAAGTTACTGGGTATGGCATGGCAATAGGGTTAATTTCCTTGTAAACCTATTTGGGAAACAACACCCCCCCAAATAAATGTGAGCGTCTTGTCTAACTATTTTGAGTATGTATCAGAACACTGACGAGGGATTAACTTTCCCCATTAATCACCAGACCAATCTTAATATTCCCTTCCTTTTTTTATTCTTTTTACCTTGGGAGTAAAAAAACAATCTAAGGTTTAGGGAAATATAATTTAATATAATCAGTCTTAAAAAGGGTGTAAGAAGCATAATTTATCCTTTCCAAATTACAGTAACTCAATCATCTAGCACAGCATACTTTCCACCTCCCTACCAAAAACATAAACACAGTAATCAACCCGAAGGTCGGATTAGTACCTCCCTACATATCATCTAAAATGCCTATTCTTTTCCTCCCTCTACCTAGCTTATTACTTCTTCTCTATATTACTGTATCTCTTTGTAAACAGCTGAATTCTCATGCAGTGCTCATCATACACAAACTAATTACTCTTACATAAGTTCCCAATATTTGGTGAATTGATCTTGCCTGCCTTTCATTACAACTCTTCACTCATTATCATTGATCAAAACAACACAAAAATACAACAGGACAATGCAATTAAAAAAAGTTCCAAACCACTATTTTCTCAAATTCAAATAACTGTGGGAAATGCTGTGATGATCACTTTAATTGGGCCATCTGTGGATGAAAGAATTTTATAGTGTAAAAATCATGTGCCTTGTTCCTTTTTAATCCTTAGAAATGAACAGTGCAGGAGGATGCCTTGGTAGCCTAAATGGTTAAAAGAGTATGCTGGATGTCAAAAGACCCAGGTTCAAAGTGTCCTCTTGTTAATTTAATGACACAACAATAGATAAGTACTCACAAATTGTGAAAAGTGAGAGTGTCTCAGCTAGAGATACCAACCTGTGAATGTAATATTATGATGCCAACCTCACAATTACCCTAATGATGGCTCATGGCATGGAATGGATAAACTTAATAACTATTTATTAATCTAAAACCTGCATTAAGTCACATCACATTAATCATAACAACAAAAATAATGGAATATCTGCATCATTAAGTTACAACATCAGAAAGGGACTTCTCTAAGAAAGATATGAACTACTCATAAAAGTTAGTGACTGATAATTTTGCTGACATTTCTTTCATTGAATGGATTGAGAATCACTGACACATGCTATAATTGGCTATAGTAAAATGAGATAAAGCAAGCCAATCGCACCATTTTCGACATTAGTCCTTGAGGGCCAAGAGAGCTAAGGCCATTGTTAGAAGTTGGCGAGTGGAGCGGAGATGGTCTCGTGAATATCTGGGGCAGGGCACAGGCGAGGAGCCACACTTGGGAGACGGGCAGCAAGTCATTGTCACCTTCACTCTGCGATGACGGGTTCTTGTCAACACTTATACTCCTTCGACCAATGGCCTTTGGGGATTGCGCCATAGGTGCCGACCTACTGAGTGGGGAGTCTTGGCCATGCTTTGCCAAGTCTGGAAAGGTCAACGTCCTCTCCAAAACTGGCGTGCTCAAGTCAATGCCCCTGTCCTGAAATTATCAACATTTCTCATAAATATAAAAGGAATATTCAACAAAACAAGAGATAATATGTCATTTAAATCCCAGTAAGACAGTTACACCACGATGGCTATCATCCCAAAGGTCAGTTTGATAAGTGGGCGTAGTACCTAGTACTAAGCCCAAAAACATGTGAAATTCGCACATCAGGGCAATAAGGGGGGGCAGTTCTTTTTCCCATGCTGTCTGTGATTTCCCAGGAAAATCTGATGCCCAAAAAATTCCACAGCTTGGGCGAAGAGATGAGAGTGCCCAAAGAGACTTGTCCAGGAATCGAATCCCGACCCTCCGGACAATATCCCCACCCTCTCTCTCCTGGATGACCTCGTGGGACAGCTAAATGATTGGTAATTATCCAATCTAATCTTTTGAACTCTAGTATAAATATCAATCATTTAAAACAACTTGGTTAGGTTAGCTCGCTATATAGGAAACGTACATAGTTTTTTTGATATCACACATTCTGTGCACAAAAAAACTGCAAAGACAATGGAAAGCTGATAACCTAGAATCAATTTGTTTTATGGTAAGAGAGGGATTACATATGGTGAGGCTGTTACATATCTTATGAAAAACCTTGTTTCTGTCAAAGAATATAGGCATGCATTTATTTTTTAGGGCAGTTTCTGGAAAGAGATCACAATGTAATCAAAAATATTCTTAATGTGAAGGAGCCAACAAGCAATCCATTCAATTGCATAGCATAATATGGTAGCAGCTCTGTAATGTACATTGCTATCTCATCATTCATTAAGGGAGATGGGCTCCTGAAAGACAATTCAATCATGAAATAACTCCTAATTCTGTGACGAAACTAAAGATAACACAACAAGACAATGATGAAAAAAAATTCATAAAAGAATATTATAGATAATTTTAAAGTAATGGAAAAACATATGAAAAATCACTATCTGAATGTACTTACTAAATTTTTTGGTTCAGCAATGGTCCTATGAGCAGTACTAAGGCAATGAATAGTGTATTTATGAAGGCCAAGGAGAAGGCGAGGACAGTGCTGGCTTATCCACCGGGCCAGAAAAGTCACAGACAAATGCTGCTTCCTGTGAAACTGACCAGGGAAATTTATATTATCAATAAAAACCTAAGCAAGGAGCATTGTTTTTCATTTTAAACTTATCTGTAGGCTATCTTAATGCTTTATCTTGATATCAACATTTTCTAAAAAAACATTTGTAGAGCAAGGAATACTATGGAGAGTTTCTTAAAAACATACACACAATTGATATTAATCGACAAACAGCTCAGAATGAGGCATTTTTCTTCTTAATTTGAGAAAGCTGTAACATACCTTGGGGAAATTGACAAAAAGGTCTCGTGAAACACAAGGCTTACAAGAAAGAACTGCTGAAGGGAGAGACACAAGCCTTGTTAGAAGATAGGGCAAGGGAAACACAATGAAAAACAAATATTGACCATGGAGGAGAGTTATGAGAGAATGAACACTGTTTTACACCCATCTCACTTCACAGGAGTATACCGTGACATTACTTTAAATCTTCCTAAAACGGAATATCATTAAATGCCTTTTAGATCAGTATATATTAATGAGATAGTGGTGGGGGCAATTGGCAGCAAGTGAAGACGAGCAATGGACTACAAGACTGTATTTATTATGAGCCTTTTCAGGAAAAAGGAAAGTTCAAAGGCAATAAAATCAATGAATATTGAAGGAAATAGACAAAAGACTCATATGAAATATAGAATGCCGGGAAAGCAAACGCTACCAATAAGCAAAGATCAGGTCCATCATGTGTGTGTGTGTGTGCATGTTTGAAAATAAAGTGCAGGCAAAATACATGTTATGCAAATAAAAGAGGGTAAAGACTATCGTTCTCTACTTACTGCAGAGTCTACAACAGCATTCATAGTGCGATCACTGAGGGGGCAAGTCTGAGGGCCACCCTCCGGGTAATGGTCCATCGCAAGTTTGAAGGCAGTCACCAAGAGTTCATGGAATGCCTCCCGGCTCACCTCTTCACTTCCACAAAATATCTGAAATTTCACATTCCTCCTTTCATACAATGCATTTATACTTCCCAATGCAGAAATTGATGGAGGCTATAAATTAATATCATCACTCAAAATATGATTCTGCTCCAGACTCTCCATTATTAGGATATTAAAGTCAACATCAGAGAACAACGATTGTGAAATATTTAAAATGATTGATTTACAATTACAAGTTAAAATTTTTAACTTATTTAATTGACCAAGATGGGTGAATTAGTGACATAAGCATTCCTTCAAGCCCAAGGAAAGGTGCAGAAACAATGAAAACCAATGAGAAAACAAAATTGTAGATATAGAAACAACGTAAACAGCATGACCGAATGTTTCAACTTCATTGATCAGAATTAGGGTCATTTGGATGTGTGTGTAAACTATCCAAAGACCACAACCTAGCTTGGTCACAGTATCATGGGACACATGCCGCAACCATGGAGGGATCTCACTATCCATCCAATATTGTTAATTTCTCTGCTATTCTCCTTTCATCAGAAATCAGCGGTAAATTTTTTTATATCATTTGCTATCACTTACATGTCTTAGTTCAATCATACAGTAATCATTAGAAGTTATACACTTAATTATCCACTCCTGCCATCAATGAACCAGCTAGTGATGCCTAATTTATCAGGCAAATAGGTATTTAATAAATGAATATCATTTGATGCATTCTTGAGTTTTCAGAAAGAAAAAAGTCTTCAAAAATCAGTACAAATTCTTACAGTTTTCCCCAATGATTCCATTTTCTCTTTTGTTTGATTAGTTTTCTAACACCCTGAAGGGGAACAACTTCAAACATCATCATTTTAGCTCCAGGACTCCCCAAAATATAAGAATGCACAGTAAATAGAATTCTGTGTTTTCTCAGACAGCTGTGCTTATGTACTTCATCTCTAAAGCCAAAGATTCAGACAGGCACATACTCCGAGTTGTAAGACTGTGATGTAAGAGTAGTGACCAACTCCAATTAACACCCTATCCCCCTGAATATTTAGAGGTGACCCTTTGTAAAAGTTGTGCATTTCTCAGTAAAAACTTAGCATAACTAATGATAACTTCACTATGAACTGCCTTATGTAACACATACTCTGAGATATAGTTCAATTTGTCTTTCATCGGACATAACTGCCAGCACTTTGTCTGCTTGACTTATAAATGCTGAAGCACTGAGTGTTTTCTTGGATGCTTCATTCCCTTGTCTTCCCCGAAGGAAGTGCTGGTAGATGAGCTCAGCCAGTCTGGGATACGTGGGGAACACATATTTCTATGCAAATAGAAAGAAAAACAGTGAACTTTAGGCTTTAACAAAAATAGTAATTTCAGCCACAGACCATCCTCCTTTTGGCACATTATAATATAAATAAGCTAAGTTCTAGGGAGCAGTTGATTACCGTGAATGTCCTGCAACTGATACATTGACAATTTTCTTCTGCTGCACATCTTTCGACCAGAGCCTGTAAAGGATAAAATGATGACTTTGAAATTGGAATTGAACAGAATTGGGAGAATGCAACAAGAAAATGGTTAAAGAATAGGTTTCCAATGCAGTTTAGTCAATTCAGGTTGCTCCAAGAGACTACTTATATATGAAATGTCACCATGTTCTCAAACAAGTCCTGCAAAGCATTTTCTGTGTCTCCATTTCCAAATTTAGAATTTAGTTTATTCTCTACATATAAATGACAAGTATGCTTTTAATTGAAGAAGCTAAACTTACAGAGCAGAAAAGAGATCTCATGAGAATATTTGCCTCTATGGAGAGGGGGATAATGACCTAAGGTGATAGCTGGCAGATGAAGTTGGGAATATAATTTTCTAATATGAGAAGGAAAGGACACACTTGAACAAATGGAACAATTGGCCTTGCTTTTTGGGAAGCTGAATCAGCTGCCCAAACAGCAAGAGGAGGTAAGAGCATTTGAGTCAGCAGAATAGGGCAGCCCGAAAAGCTTTCCATCAGATGAATCAACCACTGACAATTAGTAGAAGTAGCAATGAAATAAGTGAGTAGACCATCACAGCTTTTATATGAGATTATTTGTCAACAGCTATGAAACATGGGCAACAGAGAAGCTGAAAAATATCAGAAGAGCTATGGTGTTGACACCAAGTAAACCAAGAAGTACTACAAAGGGTGGAAGAATAGAGAAACCTATGGCGGATAATTTCAATAGGAATATGGAAACCAACTGGACTCATCCTGTATCCCAATAATTTATAGGGGAACATAAATTGAGGGCATAGAGTAGGGAAGTCTTCAAGGTAGCAGAGGCAGTGATGGTTAAGATCGTGGACTATCTTAGATACTCATCAAAAGACATCATTCCCCTGGTGCTTTTCAATGCATGAGTTGAAATAGAACTAAATCAGAAAAGATTGAAAAGCATTAGTGAAATGGAAGGGTCACAAAAAAAGATGATTACGCTCAATTGCATTTACCTAAGAAGAGCATGATTCATGAAAGAAAAGTAAATTTTGCTTGTGTGAAATCATACACAATTCTTGAAATGATGGGTACATCATCAGAATTTCAAAGTTAAACCCTTGATTAATGATTTACTTTATTGGTGATCGCTGAAAAACTTGACACTTCCATTTGCTTCTCAAACCCTTCCACTTTGGAGAAGTGTGAATTGGAATATGATCAGGCCCTCAGGCCAACAGAATGCCAGAATGACTGAAACGCCCACCTCCCAGAATGCTGCCCTCATAAGAAATACAAAATGGCTTAGGCATGGCCAGAATAAGAATTGAGAAATGCAAAATTTTAGCACCCATATTTGAAGACCAATTGGCAACTACTTGAATGATTACTTGCTCCTTGAAAAAAGTTTTTTTTTGGGGGGGGGGGGGGGGAGCTGGAGAGCTGAATATTTGCTTCAATGACTACGAACAGGCATTTGATAGGGTGACACAGGATGTCTTAATCATTATCCTTTAATAAATTGGAGGGGGGAGAGATAAAGGGTTATTATTATTGGTATTCTACCATTTAAGGTAGCTTTTGGATGGGCACAACCACAGTACCCTGACACATTTCCTTATCTCTATTAATAATAGGTAACCTGACATCCAACACTGCAGTAATGTCCTCCTCCATTCTGCATACTTCCTCCATCCATTCAGTCCAACATGCCTATCTTATTCCTGGCCCTTCCTTGGTAGCCTAAATTTCTCCCATCTCTATCTTTCCAGTCTTCAACATCATATTTCCATTCAAAATTCTCATCATGCATCTTTCCTGCTCCTTTGGATTCCTCCAAACCACCCTTTCTCCTCCCCTCCCACTATGTCCAGTGCTTCTTTATTTTATTGCCTATCGATCCTTTTCACCTTCTCCATCTTTCTCCAAACCCTCATTTCAAAAGCCTCCAATGAAAGCATATCATCTTGCTTCAATGACCATATTCTGGCACCGTACAAAACCATGCTCCATATCAAAGTTTTGGCAAGCCATTTCTTAATATCCTTACTCAATGTCCCAGTCATCCCTCTGCCTTGAGAAAGCTTTTTTGCCTAATGCCATCCTTCTCCTTATGTCCCCACTACTATGACCTTTTTGATCAAAACACTTCTGAAATACATAAACTGTTCCACCTGCTTTAGTTTCTGCCCTCAAATTTTAACATTTAACTAAACTTTTCTCTTTCCAGGAAACCTCATAGCCATTGTTTTGCTTACATTTATTCAATTCCCATACATGTCACACTGATTTTCCAATGCACTCAGCAATGCCCTGTCACTGACTGATAAATTAAAGCTTAATTATCTGCAAACCTTCTTGAATTTATGAATTCTCCGCTGACTTTAATTCCTATCGCATGCCACCTTAGCATGTTCTTCACATGCTACCTTACCTATTCCCTCCACAGATACATTGAAAGGTGCAGATGATATTGCACAACACTCTTCTTAACACTACACCTCCGGACTCTTCATCCACCACTTGCACCAGAGCAGTTTGAGATGTGCAGGTTGTGAATAAGTCCCCTATCCTTCCAATCCACCCCTATTTTTTGCAACACATTCATATATTCTACCAATTCTATTCATTGGGACATCTCAAAATTGAAGAAACCAACAAATATATCCTGACTTTATCCTATGTTCCTCTCTATTAGAGACTTCATTACTGCTATGGCCTCTTGCATACCTCTTCTCCCATTTCTGAACCCAAACTGATCATCCCCTTAGCAATACTTTGCCCTGCTCTCCATCCTCTCACTGATGAACCAGAGAACCACTTTAGCTACCCTTGAAATCAAACTTATTGTTCTGTAGTCCTCAATTATGCCTTTGCCCTTTTTTGGGATGGGAATCATCACTGATCTGATGATATCTTCTGGCCAAACTCCTCCCTCATAAATGCTACAAATTAGTGCATAAAAACTCGTCCTGCCACAACTTTCTACACCCTTAAGTACTCCTCTAAGAATGTCATCTACCCCCATGGCTTTATTTGATTACAATGTCCTTAATGCCCTTTCCATCTCACCAACAAGGGTGCCTGAGCCTAAGCTATCTTCATCTATGACATACTTTCTTTCTATGCCTATGCTTGCTGGCATACCATATAGTTCTTCTTTATACTCCTTTCATCTCTCCTCGTTCAATTAATAATTTTCCTTATTACATACGATTATTTGCATGTATTTTTCCTTCTTACTTTCTGATAGCTATTTCGCCTTCATATACAGTCTACCCACTTCACCCTTCCTATGTAAACAGTCCGAATTCTTGTGCTGCATTTTCCACCATGCTTCTTTCATTCTATAAGTTTCCTGCCTCAGTTTCAGTTCAGGTTGAATAATCAATTGTGGAGGGGTAGAGGCTTGATAAAACAAAAGTATAATGGATTCATAGTAGAGGTGAGGATAGTTGATGTTGAGACAAATATGGCAAATGGTGTGAGACGAGGATGCCGCATGTTCCAAATTACATTCATTATATATTGTGAGAAATTGATGGATGAAGCTATAAAAAGATAGGGTGGATTAGTGGAGGAAGGAGGGAGACTGAAGTCTACCAAATACGCAGACGACGAGGTAGTGAGGATATTGAGAGAAGAAGAGCCAAAGAAAATGGTAGAAAAGATAAGATTGAAAGGGAGGAGTGTGGGATAAAAATTAATCTTGATGAATCAGATATAATGAAAATTTCAAAGAAATAAGATAATTTAAAAATCAACTTGGATTAGGTGGAGCACATAGATTCTTTGAAATTCTTTGGAAATATCATCACATGGGATGAGTTTCGTGCAGGAGAACTTAGAAGTAGGATTGTGCAAGGATAGACATCAATTAAAAAAATAAGAGAATTTGTCAACAAGGAGTATCAGCAGTGAACACCAACAAGAAGATATTTAAAGCATGACATAAGGATTCATTATGGATGTGAAACAAGGAAATATTAGGAGGAAAAAAGAAATGTCGTTATTAAGTTTTGAAATGCAGCTGTGGCAGGGAATAGAGAGGATAAGATGGACACATAGGGTTAGGAATGAAGAGGTAATGACATTAAATGGAGAGGAAAGTGGTACATATATTAAAGATAATGGGGATGAGAAAGGCAAATAGCGAAGTCTATCATGGAGGGCAGCCTGGGGAAGATGGTTATAGAAGGGGAGATAAGTTGAATTAGAGGAAGAAAGATATTTGTGACACTGATGGGTAATAAAAGTGGAAGGAGCTATCAATAAATGAAGCAAAAGTTAAATGTACATAGCAAAAATCCATATAAGTTCCATTTCAAGATATCCAAAGGCGGATTAATTTCTTATGAATAATAATCGTTATCTTATGAATAACAATCGTTGATAATGAATAGCAATCAATGCAGAACATTGTGATAGAGATTTGAATGAGTATATATTGTAATTTTGTTTTATTTTTCATTGCTTTGGAACTCAAAATGAGATAGCAGCGATGTAACAGTTATAAAAACCAGGAGCTGCATTCAGGAATGTTTACGACTTTAAAGAAACCAGTTTGGAGAAAATATACTTGGATATTGACACCTAAAAAATTAAATTGCGATATTGGAATCTTTCTATTTTGCTATATAATAATTTAAAAAAAAAAGAGACCGCGGCTGCCTATCAACATTATACCAAGCAGTTTAGTGAGGATCAGCATCAAATAATATTCATTCCCTGCGCATTGATGAAAAGTTTAAGAGTAACTATGTTTGTGTGCTAAGCGGCCGTAATTTGATTTTAAACAATAACTCCAGGTGTCACCCTTTGGAAATCACTATACCGGAGGATGTGTACATGCAGACAAGGCATGTCATAGAGGATGCAGATTAACCGAACGAGTTTGCTGTCTTCAGCAGTAACGTCTCAATAACTTTCCGACACATATCGATCGTTCAGAAACATTATCCAAATAACTATTTAAGGCTCAATTACTCCGCAAGGAAAACCAATAAGATAATTGTGCTCTACTGAAATTGGCAACCATTAGTTATTTTACCGAAGCTTAGTTTAGTATGCCCAAAAATTCACCAGTTCCCACCAAAAATTATAGAGTCGCTGCAGGTATTTTATCAACGGCTATTTCACCTCTTCGCTATTAAAAATATTTACATAGCACATGTTCTATGCTCCGGTATCCTTACATGTATGCTGGAGCTAAAAAGA
The DNA here is from genome assembly GCF_022747635.1 of Hetaerina americana. Classification (NCBI taxonomy): domain Eukaryota; kingdom Metazoa; phylum Arthropoda; class Insecta; order Odonata; family Calopterygidae; genus Hetaerina; species Hetaerina americana. The sequence goes on from NW_027287095.1 coordinate 85,534,960, forward strand.
CGAAACTTGGTAATGAAAAATCACTTGGTTAACGTATGTCTTAGATGTGCCCTATTCTCCTTACGAGGGGTATTCGTCAGCACAATACAATCCCTAAAATTTCCCGGCAAAACAATCTACGAGCAGATTCAATCCATTTCTCTATTTAATCTGTAGAATTACTTCGCATACAATGAATTCAGATACCCGCTTCTTACTCTGGCCCACTGAGCACCAAGCGGTGAAAGAGTCGTCATATAAAAGGAGGTGAAGGTTATAGACCAACTCATAACGCCTCAAGCGAAAATTGCCGTTTTACAAGAAACCTAAATGTGATTATTCACCGGAGTTTCTGAGGTAATTATTACGACATCAAGCGAAAACTATGACATGCTTTAATACTGCCGCTGTAATTATCGCAATAGCCTTGACATTCCTTTTGACGCAAGTCAACTGATCTCATCTGATAACGCACAAATTATGCACATAATTATTTTTTAAAATATAAATTACAAATTAATGTTCTTGAGGTAAATTATAAGCACAAAACGGGAAATTTTCGGTTGATGCCACATTCATTCAGTACCCATAGAAACACGCTCATCAACTTGTGGGATAGCATATATTATTCACAACTTTTCCAAGAGTTTGAAAACGGTCCTACCGCAATTATAATTTTAGACCCATCACTTGATGTTAACCAAAAATTAACACCACTTTCGGATGCGTAGAATGCATAATTAGTTCGCCAAATCGTGGTAATGTAAACATAAACAAATGCACACAGCTGAGCGATGCTACTTACTTTAGCAAGTTTCTCAACAGGATTAATCGGTATGTTTCTTTCTTGCACCGTCTCTTTATCCTTAATTTTCAGTGTCAAAGATCGTGAGGACTCTTCGTTACTGACTTGATTTCCCATTGAGAAGCCATAAAATGTGTCCTGGTGGACACCTACACGTTAACCATATGCAGTTGCGACATATTCATGTTGTCGCAGTCTTCACTGGGAGATATTATTTAAGTCATTAGTTTTAGCGAATATCCCAAAGATCAAATTGCATAGATAGATACCAAAACATTTCCAATGTCCCGACACCAACCCGATGCTAGGGCCAGCAGCTAAATGTGGAGAATATGCGAAACAACAAAGATGGCCACGACGCGCGGAATATGAAGTAATAATTCATCGTGACCGAATTATTCTGTATGCTACTGCAATAATTTTGTAATATGCATATGTTTAATGATATATAAGGAACCATGACGTTAAAACAAAGACGTCATAACGGCGTTCAAGAAAAAGTAAATATACACTCAAAATTTTCAAACTGTTTAAAAACTATTGGCAAAAACCTAATGAAGGCATTGGAAGAAAAACTAAGACTGTCCAACAAAAAACGTAATGAAGACATCGGAAGAAAAACTAAGACTGTCAAACAAAAATGTAAAATATTATTTACAAACCCTTGCCTACCTTTAAGAGAAAAATGTTATGTAAATATTTAGAGAATAACCTTATATTATTTTGGTCTCAAATCAGGGTAATGCAAGGAAAATATCCAACTGTACAGCCTTTAAAAGCTGAAAAAGTCAACGTTGTTTCAGATGGCATAAAAAAAGCTAATGTCCTACATTAATTCTTTCAGAGCGTCAACACCAAAAATGTTTGTGCCCTCCCTGAAAAATGTTTGTGCCCTCGCGCACTGTAGTAGCTCATGAACGATGTATTATTGTCCCAGGAGGGAAAAGAAAAACAGTGATGAAATATAAAACAGAAAAGCCTAAAACTTGGAAAAAATCACCACTAGAATTCTGAAAGAACTTGTTGAAGATTTAGCACTTTATTCAAAGAGTTTTTTATAAGTCGATAAAAGAGGTAACTTGCAAGTAGAAACAATATCACATAAACCCTCTACAAAGGCATCTATAGGGAGGATTCCAGTTATTAGGGACCAATGTCTTTGACATTGATATATTGCTAAATAAAAAAACAATTTTTAGTAATAAAATTGCCTTTCTTGTCAGAAGGAACTTACCATGCCATAACCAGCAAAGGTACGACAATTAGAACATGCAAAACATAACTGGGGCTTTTTATCCATTATGTCCCAAAAACATAAGGCCATATTAAGAATATCCAGTAAGCACCAGGAATCATGGGAGAAACATTAATGATTGATTGAAATATGGTTCACAAAAAATCCACTTGGATTTTAACAATGGGTGAATAAACATCACAGTTATCCTGGAGGTATTAGGCTGGGAGCTTTGAGAGAAACATTATTGACCGACTTAAATAAGGTTAACATAAAATCCAATTGGTTTCCAACAAATTGTTACGATAGGTGAGTGAACATTACAGGTATCCTGGAGGAATTAGGCTGGGAGCCTCTTGATTCTCCGAGGGAGTGGACAAGACTTGGAATTTTAGAAATCTCAGGTGGAGTGACAAAGGTAGTGTACCTGGTTGGGGTCTCACTCTGCCGAGTGAGTGTGCCATCAATTTGTCCGAAATTTGTTCGTAATAGCTTTGGACAGAGAGAAGGACTTCTGGTGGGGTACTACCGCCCGGCAGAGTCGCCCTTCGTAATTGCTCTGGGTGGTGAGACTCTTTTTGAGCAGTATCATACCGCCGACAGGTGAACTCTGCCTTTGGTGTATGGTTCGTAATAGCCCCGTTACAGGGAGCATTTTTGGATGGACAGGCCGATAGGTTAAGGTTTGCTGGAGGTGCAGTGATTGTTTAGGTGAATATTGATGGCCTGGTGCATTTTTCAATGAGGGAGGGGCAGAGATTGAAAACTTTTATGCTCACATTGTAAGTATACATACATGTATTTTCAAATTATCATTTTGATAGGTATCTGTTAAGTCTGTTGTATACCAGTGTGAAGCACAAAGTGAAACTTAACATTATATTAAGTACTAATTCACAAAACGTTAAATTTTTGTAGATCCACAAATGAAAATAATTGACTTTTAAAATCATACTTTTGAAAATATTCCAAGTTTGAAGAAAATTTTGTAAGACACACTTCTAACCCAGTTTCTTTCACTATTTCTATAAAAAGTGACATGGTAGTTCTTGTATGAAAATTGCCATCCATTCTTGAACAGTATTATAATTTTGTTAACACCCAAATATAAGCTAAATGCATAACTTAAAGCCAAATAATTCCCAATTATAAAATACCATAATTTCATATAAAAACAGAATCTGGAAAACCAGGAACTCTGCTTTAAGATAGTATAGAGTACGACTTACTAGTATGTCTGCAAACCACGAAAAAAACTTTCTTCTAAACCACCAAAAAAACTCTGTTGGTTGCTTTACCAAAAAATGACCTTAAATCCAAACCGGTGACAGATTAGAAGAAAAGCATAAACACTTTCGAGCAAGACACTAGTGAGGGAATCTACACTGAAACTGTTAAAAAATACAATATGGCTTTATAACCCACCTCTGAGTAATTTCACGAGGAATGTCTGTGTTGTTAATAAATTTCCTTCCTGGGTAGAAGTAACACATTATATCATACAAATGGATTTCATTCCCCTCACTTACTTAGATTACTAAGACTAGAAATCAGACAAAGCCCTTAAACCTTTGTTTTAGAAATTCTATTTTCTGGGATGTTTTCAGAACATAGACCTGATGGAATGAATCCGTATAAAGTTTTGAAATGTTAGCACATACTCACTCGGCAAAATTTTCATACTTTTACTTAGAATAAGAATAATTAAATAACACTTATATTTAAAATAAAAATAATGCACAGATTCTGTTAAGAAAGCGCATGAGAAAGAAGTTTCCTTATATTGGTCCTCCACTTTTGTATTGATATAAGTATATCAAATATCAGTCGAAATGACATCAGGGGCTGATATCGGCTAGTGATCACAATGATAGCATTTTCTGAAGACATTGGACCTAATAATACTACATTTGCCAATGGATAGATATCTTTTCTGATAATGGAATTACATAAATTTGATCTAAGTAGAAGGATATGACTGATATATTTGATAATAGAGACGAAAGCTCTTGCAATTTTCCATTTAATAAAGATTTATTTTAGACTAGTTTTGGTGTACGACATCATTTTAAAGTGTTTGAAAATGATAAAGTACATCGAAAGTAGTCGAAAATATATATTTATTAAATGGAACTTTGCAAGAGTTTTCATCCCTGCTGTTATGGAACAGTTTCACCACATCACAACTGAATCTGTAATTCATATATTTGAATAGAAATGTAGTGAATCAACAAAAAAATTAAATGAATGAAAAATACAGGGGGAGGCGCATAAATCTGGACAAGCACCCGTTTCCTCGAATGAGATTTCGTCGCCGGTTTAGCGAAACCTTCCCCAGACTTCTCCAAAGCATTATACTTAGCCACAATATCATAAACAGTTGATCTGGGGTACCAGAAGAACCAAACTATATCAAAATATAACGCCCAGCGCGAATGCTTTCGATAATAGTGGCTCTACAATTGTATGCCGCACTTGTACGTAACATCTCAGCCATTTTATGGGAGGTTATGACTGTTTAATAGATGCCTATAGCTTTCAAGATGCCATGACCTCCTGTGGAACTATGATATGGCAGGAAATTCAAATTGAAATTTGCCCAGATTTAAGCACTGCACAGTGTAGAAAAAAATATTGTCCTTGGAATTGATCAAATGGAATTTAGATTGGTAGGAAAGCAGCTGAAGCACTCAGCCAAGACTAGAAGTGATAGAAGATTTTTCAGGAGTAGCAGCATAGGTGCTTCCAGTACAATATATATATCGTATCAATGATATAGACTGAAAACTATAGAGTCAGTGGATGATGGATTTCACTTCCTATTTTGGGCCATCAAGCTCTTGCTTTCATTCCCTAATACCCTCTTTCTCTTAGCAACGCATTGTGATTCCTTATGTTCACACCCCATCATCTTCCACGTGAAACTAGTTTCCTCATTGCTTCGGTGACTTGAGTCTCCCAGGGTGGGAGATACAGACTGTTTCATGGTTCACACCCAGTAACATAATACATCTTAAATCAGCTAGTCCAGGTCTTTTATTCTAGGCCCTAGTTCTGTCTGAGTGAGCAATCTTCCGAGTGAGTGAGATTGAAGGTTAATAAAAAAAATCTCCCCCTTATAATTTGACGAGTCCTGCAAACTCAAATAGTTCCATTTCTAAATCACATATAAATTATACGACAGGGTATTTTCCAAATGGACACAGAACTGTGATAGTGATTCCACTATTCATTGGCTGATTTTAACACTACTCATATTATATGTACATAGTTATCGTTGACGCAACAAAGTTGACTGACAAAATTTTCTGATAGCTATTGCAAACATGCTTACTTACATAAAAACTTATGATTATCGTCAATACTTCATTATTTTACAGTTTTCCTTTACTATGATGCTAAAACGGTGTGCAGGGCACACCAATCTATGCAGTAGATGCACAATGGGAGTTCATGGGTAAAAAATATGGTAGACAAAAGCAATAGATCATTAGTGGTGTAGTTGATAAAAATTACTATCGCAGTACATTAAATCCTATAAGGTTATAAATTAAAAAAAGGAATTGCACAATCATTAAGTGAGTTTTCAATCATAAAGAGAATCTTCGCAAAGTACACCGTGATTGGGAATTTATCATATTGCTAACCCATTGTAAAGTGAGGACTGCGTATAGTATGAAGTCTTTTATGACAACCCGTTTCAATCATTAGAATTATCCCTAAGGGAGTTGCTATATCTGATATACATGAATGGATGAGAGGTACAACTTTGAAATGTGTTGTCAAATGGAGGTTTGGCAATGAAAATTCTCTATTCATCACATGAGAGGATTATTTTGCCTTTGAGAAATTTACACAGAAAAGTTGAACAGGTACATTATTGCTTTCAAACATTCCAAATAAAAAAGTTCTAATACTGAGTACAAGGTGCAAACACGTATCTCTATAAATCTGTGATCTTCTTCACTAATGCAAAAAGTAGAGAAGTATAATACACTTAAAAATTCTTCTAGGAAAATGTCACAGGAACACTTATCAGCACCTAAATCTGGCACTCGTATTCCAGAAGTGTCAGCAAGGACTTTTTAAGGTTTAACAAGGAGAGTTTGAGCATTACTTTAACATGAAAAAAAAAATTATTCTGTGGTCCACCAATATGGCACTGTTCGGAAATCATGAGAAGAGTCCCGAGGCTCAGAAGCAATACGCACAATCATCAATGGAATTCAAGCCAAGAAATTATCGCTCATTGGCCAAAATAAGCTGCTAAGGCTGACAAAATAATTATTTCAGGATAGCTGCTGCTGCGAGTCAAAGTTGACAAAGATGCCACCTTTAGAAATGTCCGTTTCCCTGCAGGAACTTCACTTATTATAAAATGTCACAATTTGTTCACTACAAAGTAACGCTGGCTTGGCTGGGTGGATGACTGAGAGAAGACACTGAATTTGTCACTGGCACCGATGCAGTCAAAGGTTGTAATGACACCTGTGATCCAAAGGATGTCCCGGCACTTTGTCCATTCACTTGGCACTGGTACTGCATGGCCTCTTGGAATGCTTTCCTTACGGCCTTCCTCTCAGTCGGCTTTCTTGACTCGGTCAACTTTGATTCGTCCAGTTCCGTGCTCATCCCCAGCGGCTCAAGCTTGTTGCGCGGAAGCCATTGCCTGTGAACAACAACAAATTATATGGCTTAGTTAAGGGCAAAGCCAAAAATCACAGAACCCAACCTTACTACTATCAATGCCAGAAAGATATGATGTTGCATGGGGATATCAATGGCCTGAAAACTCACCATGTCCGTTTGGTGTCAAAGAAGAGAACAAGGAAGACAGGTTCAGAGTAATTGAGTGAGAGCGCAAGGACATCTGCTGGGGCAGCGGGAATAGGAACGCCATTGTGAAGAATTCCTGTTTTTGGCATTTTTGGATCAATAATCTGAAAGAAAGAATGTCATATCATTCATTAAAATTGATGAAAATATAAACTCCCAAAATTTTCCAAAACAAATGCATTGTAATTTGCAAAGGTGAAAGGGGGAATTGAGAAAATTGATACACATGATTGGCATTTGCCTGCCCCAATAGCAGCGGGGTAATATTCTCACCAGACAACCCAGAGGTAATGGGTTCCATTCCCACCTAGGTGGTTTTTCATCCACTCAGGGCTTGGGTGTTTACAATTTTATTTCTTATACATAATACATATCATTGTTAAAAAGTCTGATGTAAAGGCCAAAAGTGCTGTTTTCAGATTAATGCTAAATAAATTAATGGTCAAAACCAATGCATCATTAAATACCCTCTACCTCCACTTTCGTACCTATTGAGCCTCTGTAAGTTGACAAGTCTATGGACATTGTTATATTTCACTTAACATTAATTATTATCTATATCAAGTATTTTAAATCTACATCCTAATTTACACAGGGGCTTTAGAGTACTTCCATTATATCTCCACACTTCATCCAACATGGATTATTTCTTTTCTTTGAGCTATGGTAGGCCTAATCTTATTTTTCTTCCCCCATCCTTTGCTAAGTCATGCAGGTGACTGAGTGAAATAGAGATTACAGGAAGATTTCTTTAGTTGGCCTAATACCTATTTTGCAAATGGAGAAGTTTCCTATCTTTTCTTTGTAAAGAGCTAAACAGAAGCCCTACCACAAAGCATCCTCGCTCAAAGAAGTCATGGCCAAGACTAAGAGATATTTTGAAGGTACAGTGGAACCTTGCTTAACGAGCACCTCGCATAGTGAGTAATTCGCATAATGAGTGACGAGGAGAGGAGAAATCCCAGGATGATTGCATGCCTGCTACTTCAATTCGTATTTACCATTCGTTTTGCTGGCATCATAGTATCAATAGTCATCACACATGTTTCCAAATTTTTCTTCAAAAAAATTATTTGATTTTTTTTGTGCATAATTTTAAAAACATGCAGCTGCATGAAGATAACCACAACAGAATAAAATAACAGTAGAAATAGAATCTAAAATAATTGGAAAGCAAGAACAAGATACGAGCGTGGTTAATCTAGTAGAACACCAGGGCATGAAATCAGGCAAAAAGCACAAAGAACTGTAGAATCAATGTATGAAAACACTGGGAAGCCAACTACTTCTGCAATTAGTACCAGTTGTTAGGGACTATCAAAAATCTACCTCTGGTTGGCAAATACTCCCTGATAATGATTGAAATTTACCCAAAGTTCCAAAATCATTTCAGCCGAATCATAAGACTTAGAAGTGGTTTATTTATAGGTTTTAGAAGACATGTAAAGTAGCTTGGAAGAGAATAAAAGAACAACTCACGAGAGCTGGATACCAAGGGTAACCACGGCACTTGGCCCAAACCAAGTCCAGTGGTTTGAGGGGGACTACGCCACAAGAAAGCTGCTGGCCAGGAACCAAGGCATGCCGATGGCTACTGGAGGTGGGGCCACCACTGCCTCCCTCCCCTCCACGTCCTCCACCCGCCCCTTCATCGGCCGACGACTCTGAAGGGGGGCGGTGGCGAGAGCGGCCGTGGGGTCCCATCCTCTCGTCATCATCATCCTCCTCGGCCCCCGAGCTGCCAGCACCCTCGTCCCCACTGCCACTGCTGCTTCCCGACGATGAGCAGCTGCTGGAACTGGAGTCTGACTGACTGTCTTCATCTGTCTCCGCAGGGATGTCTGATTTCAGGACGAAAGATTTCAAATTTAATGCCAGTGTGGATATGATTCTGAACAGACTGCTCCGCTTTGAGTTCACGTATGACATGAGTGAAAGGAATGGGATTGGATCATCAAAAGATTATTTACCTCCTCCGCTGCGATACACTCGGAAGCTTTCGGAGAATGGCAGAGGAGCGATGATAGGTGAGGATGCGGGATCTGCTGCGTTTGTGTTTGAAGAGAGCTGAGGAGAGGAAGTTGCACTCCCTCCGAGAGTGGCAGAGCCTTTGGATTGGCCTTGTGATTTGACGTTGGCGTCTCCAATGCCTCCAAGCTGCGGACCTGACGACATCAGCAGAGGATTGGATGAAGAGAGCACTGCGTTTGTTCCAACTGAACCCAATGCCGCGTCGAGGTTTTTCCTCGGCCTCCCGACTCGCCGCTTTGGAGCTGCTGGGGTGGGGACATCTGGCTTCTGAAAGTTGACAGCAACACAAAAACAATGCATATACTCTCACCAAAATCAACGAAAAAATATTTTTGCATCTTTAATTCTTATAACATATGATTGACCCATTTTGAATTAATAAACCAAGTATGCCATTCTTTGCTTTGTTTACTACTATGTGCCAGAAAAATGTGACTCCTGAGTTCCAGAAGTTATATCTTCAAACTGAGGCAACCAAATTCAAAGCAGTAAAATCCATTTTCAGGATGTTCATTTATAAATATTTTGTTCTGAATCAAAAACTTTTTCTCAACTGAAACTTTATCTCACATCTTTTTAAAGAAATAACTAACCAATCATTGGTATTTAAAAATTGGCCATAATAATACTATCTACATTCTATCCTGTATGATTACTTTTGTCTTAATTTCCTTCTGTTGAGAAGCTGTCATTGAAGATTCAGCACATGAATTTGGCGAAGAGCTAATTTAAGTTCCTAATTTACGTGCCATGTTGCCATAGTGTTCAAAATTACTTTTAAGTTTCTCCTTAAAAAATGCACTTTTCAGGTCCTTTTGTCATTATGGATATAAGGTAAAGTCTCTATTACCTGTGCTAATGGATGCATTTGAAGCACAGGTATGTTAAAAACACAGATAAGCAAAATATGTGAAAAATAAGATTGCGATATAGATGGATTCACTTTGTAGGATTGATGCATTATAGTTTTACAAGAACAGAAATATCATTAAAGGAACATCAGAACGTATTTTCCTCAGAAGGTTAAACCAATCAAATAGCCAGGAAAAAACAAATGATTGGAAGGGGACAAATATTGACAAAAGATCGATGATAAAAACACATTTGTCATATGATACCAATTGAAATAGAGTGATGTAGATGGTTTATAACTTAATTGTTGCGTATTCAAGTATATATATATATCTCCTTGAGCCTGCATTTCACAGTCGGCAGAGTTTTGCAATTTTTACATCAACCAGTACAAATTTTGTGAGAAAAACGAATGGGTATCTGCTAACTGTAATGAACAACCATGGCTTGGTTTATATAGAATTTGAAAGTTAATAAGATGGCATGGACAGAGGAGGAAGTATTCAATGTTGGGCAGCCATATTTTAAGAACCGATAAATAGGCCTTTTTTTCAAATAAATTTAAGTACATTCCTACAAATTCTGTACAGAATTTCTTAGCAGAAACCTCTGCTGCATCTTTGGTAGGCATTTTTCTTCTAAAGAGAAACCCTTGCAGCTTTAGTTAAAGTGATCGAATTTATACACTTATGGGTACTTGTACTGAAAAATTGGACAAAATATAAAGCACTGAGATTCACAAGACATAGGTTAAAATACACTTCAAATCAGGATGGCATACTAAGTTACTCTACATAATTTCCAGCAACAAAAAATGTGTGAATTAACTTAACAGATTTTAACTAATAATTCAATGACAGATTCCTATGCTCAAGCGTTCAAATACCAGTCATATAAACATAGAGACATCTGAGCTATGGTAAAAATGTAACTCTCACATTTAGTGTCAGAAAAACAATTCGAGAAATTTTTATAGTTAATTATACAAAAAGTGATTGAAAATTGATTTTAAAAACTAATTTCCAAAAAGCAGTGTTTTCAGAATGCGAAGTTTATGTTATATTTGACATATGGGACCTATTTCTAAATTGGGAGAACATATTACTGTAAAATAGTGTGTGATATGGAAAGTATGACACTGAGCAATGACATTTATTATTTTACTCATGCCAAAATGACATATGGTTTACTTTCAAAGATGAGAAAACAGTAGGGTATTGAAATAAAGTTGAATGAAATGTGCTCATGTGAAACTGTGGAGTATTTACCATCCTCCCTTTGCCTTTGACTTACTCCAGAAAAGGATGATGAACCTCTCCTGTTCTGCAGGGTATTTCAATGAAATAGTCAATGATGATGAATCAATTGACTACATTTAACATACTACCACTGATTATTATAAGGGTATGAGAAGTTAAATTGTCATTTAAAAAAAAGATGTTACCTACCTATAAGGTAATAGAGGATATTATTAACATCAATTCTAACTAAACCTTGATACAAATGTTATGCACAACATAATCTAGGTTGCCCATGAATACCTTGGTATAAAAATTTCATAAAATAATATTTCCTAAAATATATTGGACATTTTCAGTTCAGAGTCTTGCTTCTTTCTACCTCTCAGTTACTGAGACTGAATGAAAACTGAAGGCTGAGAAATAAGAGAAAATGTTGGGCAACTAAGGAACAAAGAGACATTTTTGACAGCATGAACAAGAAACTAATTCTGCGGAGGTGAAGAAGGAAGCAGTGTGAGATGAAATGTATGTATTTATGTTGTATGGTGCTTTTGGCATGGTAAGAACATCAGAAGACCTTAATGTTGGGCTCAAGTTGTCAGAATTCCTTAAAACTTTCCTCCAATTGATACAAAATCTATGAAATTAAGGTATCTTTTAATAAATACGACCCTGGAGTTGGCCATAAAACCACACCAATAAAAATGTCAAAGTAATTCTGATCCTTCTCACCCTGAATGCAGCCGCAGCGGCCTTCCTTGTAAAGAGTACAGCTGTTCTGCGGTTGACACCAGAGGGTGAGCCCGTACTCCCACCAGACGAAACCTGCTGCTGTTGCTGGGATTGAGTGAGGGGGAGGGCTGGGGATTCCCCAGGTGCCGCAGCCGATGATTTCGTCGGCGTCGTGAGCATTGGACTTGAGAGGGGGCTAGCAGCTGTGGTGGAAGATGGGGATGTGGTGGACGAATTCAGCAACAATGCACTGCCCAGGGGTTTGGTGGTGCTTGACTGGCTAGAGGTTGGTTTCCCAGCCACCGGAGTCCCCTTTCCAGCAGAGGAAGTAGGTTTCCCTCCAACCCCAGGGGTCTTAAGGGTTGACGTGGCATTTCCTTTAGATGCCGCCTGCGAAGGTTGTGAGTTGGATGGGGGGAGGGGTTGGGCAGATGGGGCTTGGAGCCGCGTGTTGCCTGCAACCTGGGGCGATGAGTTGTCGGGAGTGGGCTGCCGGGGGCGAAGGGGTGACTTCCTCATGTCGGGGGTCGAAGTGGTGCCAGTGAGCTGCTGTTGGCTGCTGGACCGCCTCTGGACCGCAGACACTTTGGCTGCAACAGGCTCTCCTTGGGGACGAGGTGATGACACATCGTCATCCCACTGCCTCTTGGGAATCTTCTTACGACGGCCTCTCTTGGCTAAAAGATAAAAAAATTGTTTCATCATAATAGATGCCAAGTGAAGGTGAACGATTTTCAATACGTAACAGTATCTTTTGGGTTAAATTATCTTCCTGGGAATTCATTACAATGCCCTGAACATTACCACACTAATGGGCCAAATGCTTCTCCCAAGCACAGCACCTAGCCACACAATAAAATCAAACTTAAGGTTGGCAGCTGAAAGATGACAGGGATGGATTTGGTATTTTATTAAGCCCTGAACGTAAGCTGTCAGCATTCTACATAAACACATAAATTATTTTAAAGTATACATACATGACGTGTAAAAAACTAAGTGGGTTGTCAGCCTAAAGGTCAGTAGGTGAGGTTAAGAGCTCTCCTCCAAAATGAATCCTTATTTAACACATTGAATGCCAAAGTTAATGGGGAATTAATGGGAGCAGTTTCATATTCTCTGTCAAAATGTAATAATTGCACCTTGGTATAAAGGGCAGAGGAATAAGATGGAATGCATGGATTATATAGCAATGAGTCTTTTGAATATAATGGGGATAGTTCTGTATGGTGTTGATTGAAACAGAATGCTGAATGATACTGGACAAAATCTGAAAAGTCTAACATGGTTTTGTGCCTGATAGGGGATGCATGAAATAAAGTTTTAATGTGCAGTTGTTGGATTGAAAAAGACATAATCCAGAGTAAACAGAGGAAAATTGTGGAAGGATTTGAAGGAATCTGGAATGAATCAGTAGCTATTGAATGGGACCCTAGATCACTTGGTTTTAAATAAGTAACGAATGATGCCAGGTTGTGTAATGATACCATGGCTGTTCATCATTTTCATGCAAGAGTGACTGAAAATAGAAGGACAATGTAACATTAAAGACTGAATTTGTAAAATTATTCACTCTCCATTACGCCAATGATGCAGTACTGCTGACCAAGAGCACAAAAAATCTGCAGGGATCCATGGATAGCTTCAGCAAGGCAAAACCTTCAGTCAGAATGAAATTGAGTGTTTATGAAGCCAAAACAAAGAAGTTACTTCGAAGGGTGGAGAGATTGATTGCATAGTGAGGGTAAACAGTGAAACGATTCTAAAAGTGGTAGATATTGTATATATTGGCAAATTGTTTGTGTAAGGTGGTAGGATTTGTGACAAGGTTTTTGAAAGATTGCTCATGGTACATAGAGTATGAATGTTCATCCATGACTAAAAAGAATGATGGGTACTGCACAGGTATGATAGCTACATATCACTTCTTGAAAGTGAAACTCAGTTACCCAAGGATATGCATATAAATGTCTAAATCAAATATATATTGTACCTGGTACATGTTAAAAGATGAGAGGGTGAGGAATGAATGAGTTATGAACAAATGTAGATTGGATTCACCAGCAATGGACACGTGCCATAGAAGTTCACTGCATTGGTTTGTTCACGTCGTGAGAATGGAGGAGAGCTAGTAAGATCACCAAACCAACATATAAGTAAAGAGTGAGTGATTTGGGAGAAAAAGGGTAAAGGACTAGTAAGCCATGGGTAAATGTGGTCCAAGATACTCACAAGAGTACGTACGAATATCAGTAATCTCTGGAATTGAAGAGCGCATATGAAAGCAATTAGCAAAAAGAGTACTAAGAGCAAGGGTACGAAGGGGTAAACATACTAAAAAAGCAAAATGAGGCCTTTGTAACATTGTCCAAAAGTGAACTGCATGAATGGTGTCTGTGGGTGTAACTCCAATTTGACATGCCTGAATTCCTTTCGTTCAATGAAAGTGATACGGTTATGATTGTATAATGAAAGGTAAATATGCAGCTGAAATATAAAGCGTAGTGTGCATATGCACACACACAGTTTGGGAATAAATAGATGTTATTCACCCTACATTCATATCTTCAATTAGATGCATAAATTTTTCGCAAAACCCCATGGTCGGGATCCAATCGATTCATTTACTCACGCAGTTCAGACTCGTCGACGGAAGTGTTGTTCTCGCCTCGGGATAGGCGTGGTGAGACTAGTGGTGAAGGCTGCTCCTCCTTCTCTTGCTCCGATGGGACCTTGGGAGTCACCGGTGCCACTCCTGCCTTGGGCGTGGACGTCTTGTTCCCCTTGATCAGCCTGGGCACCGGCTTCCCAATGGGCTCCTTCACCTCTCGCCCACTCCTCGTCACGGCCGGTGTTGTCTTCGCCGCTTCCGTCGAAGAACCAGGTGTTACTGCCGCAACACCCCTCCGAGACCTCGGGGTGATGGCAGCGGGTGTGCTGACAGACTGCCTGCGAGTGCTCTGTCTCCTTGAGCCTCTCGTGTCTCCGGAGTGCATGTTGTCGGAAGCAACCAAGGCGGCCGCCTCCGCCAGCTGCTGCTGCAGGGCGGACTTCCTCGTCTGGTATGGGATGCCTGACGTGGATGACCTCTTGTTTGGTGGCGGCTCCTTTAATGTGGGTTCCTCCTCCTTAATTTCCTCCACGGGTGGTGGCAGTGGTGTTGGCACGGCTACGTTTGCCCCCACCAATGCCGGAGGGTCCCCTTCCTCCACCTTTCGATTCAACTTCCTCCGCCCCTTTCTCTTCGGCCCAGCTGCCACCACCCCTTCCCCCCCGTTTGCAACTGGGGTGGTGGCAGAGGCACTTGGCACCTCAGCCTCGGCCTTGAGGGGAGTGGGGCCCTCCTCATCCTCCTCCTCCACACCCTCCACCTTCTCCTCTGCCACTTCCATCTCCTCTTCCTCCTCCTTGGCCGCCTGCTCCTCCTCTTCCTCCTCATCCTCCTCCTCTTTGGTGCTAATGATGGAGGCGTTCATGTTCTCACCCTCCCCAGATGTGTCTTCGTGCTCTGTGTCCGATTCAAAGCCATCTTCGCCTGGAAATAGAAAGTAAAGGTCAGTCTAAGTAGGGTTAGACAGATGGTGGTCTGGTGGGGAGGTCTTCAACAGGGGGCCCAGTTCTTAAAACACCTCTTGGTCCATCATATGCCAACCCGTCAATGCATGCCAAGGTTTAATATGGTTGACACATGCATACGGGTCAAGAGCAGCATGGAAAAGACATGGAGGTCACTCATCCAAGCCTCATCTGGTCAAACATTGCTTAGCTTTGAGGATATAATGGGAATCAGCATGTCCATATGGCTAGGCCCTTGCTCTTGAATGTACCTCTAGAGAGAGATAAATTCCCTGACATGAACGCCACCAGCGTTTTATCCTTAAACTGATTCATTTTAGTGTTGATCAATTTGAGTTGCTTTAAGAGTATTCACACATGTATTATGTATCTCCTAGTCATTAGTCACTGGGATGTTTGGAAGGGACATGTTAGGTTGTTAGCCATTAGGGTCATTAGTGAGTTTACCACTCAGACAAACTGTGAAGGAAAAAGAATAGAGCAGTTTGTGCAACACTCAGTTGGACTTAAATTCTCATTGCGAACTTGCCAAACAATGGACAATGAGGTGAGGGCTTGTCTCCTCTTTGCTAACACTAGACGAAACTCATGAGATTAGAAGGTGAATTCTTTCAGGATTCTCCACCAATTAAAGATAACCACCAACCAAAAATTTCATCGAGATGTTTTGTTAGTTAACTATGCCATCATTGCCAGGGAAATTAGTCAATGAGAGATGGCAGGATGTTGGCAAAGTTAGTTACTGAAACATTGGCAACAAAATATCTTCCTTGATACAGAACCCAAGGAGAATACACCAACCGCATATGCTGGGAAAAAACCAAAACCTTCGTCGTGTGATATTTATTTATTCAAAAGGTTGAACTTTGCTTTAAAATTTGTGTTTTCATTTAGGGATTTCAAACAACAGTTTGACATTCGTAATGACTTTGTAAAAAATTGGGGGCAACTCAGTTCGGGGGCTAAATACTGACCGACACACATTTCAATATTCCCAGACATAATACAGAAAATTTGATATGGGATCAAAACGTCAATGATTTATGTTATTATATGTCCTTAAAAATGGTAGGTTATGTTATAACAACGGCTTTCATACAGATTTCCAGAACTTTTATAAACTAAATTAACAAATTTAACTTTTCATTTACAGGTATATTGCTGATTTATATAAAATCTGCAACTTCACGTCTTAAAAATGCTCTTCACAGATTAAATATATTTTTTAGAATATTATGTATTTTTATTGTTTGATTTCCAATTTGGAAACATATTCTCCAGATTTTGTAAGTGCCAGTAGAGATGGCCTTAAAATGAATAAGAATATACAAATTGTGCTTATAATAACATTGTCTAAGGACTGATCATTCACCAAAGAAGGCATAACTATGGAAGTCTGATTTGTTTTGCATTCAATTTGAATTTAAAACAATGCTGCTATTTCCTTTGAGGATCTATTCAAAGCACAACTAGTGATTCGTAGTATGTATAATAAAACCAGTACTACCACTTCATGATATCCTGTTTATACATGGTATTGATAAAAAGTATCGGAAACAATTTTTCCCTGACATGACAGTACGTTGCAGTGCACTAGCACCACACAGGCTCGGTGTTGAGCGTTTTGACCTTCAACACGTACCAAGCACCAATCACCTGCAAGCGTTTGTTCAGGCCAGATTGTGTTTTTAGCGGTTTTCCCATGTCGAGTGAGGAAAATGGGAACGGAGATGTTGGGCATGATTCCCCAAGGGTTTAAGGATGAAAGCATGGCACAAACTGCAGTTTTTAAGTGGCACAAGCTCCTCAAAGATGGCCGAAAGAGTGGGGAGGACGTCCCCGGGGCCGGATGGCCATTGATGTCAAGAACCAACAACAGCTTGCAACGTGTGAGTGAAGTGGTGAATTCAGAGCGTAAAATGTGCACGGCACTGGCATAAATCGCAGATTATATTGGCATTGATAAGATGATAGCGCACAATATTATCACTGAAAATGTGGCGATACGGAAGATCTGCGCTGAACTCGTCCTCCCGAAGGTCTTGACGTACAACCAAAATGAGAGTCAAGAGTCTGCTCGTGAAGACCTTCTGTAACGTGATGCGACGATTCCCCAACCCCCTTACAGTCTCCCCGACTTGGCAACAGCAAGACTATTTCCTATTCCCAAGAGTGAAATCCTCCCTCAAAAGGACAGCACTATGGGACCCTAAGTAGCTTGCACATGCGCCCTTAAGGACCTTACGGAATCCACCAACCAAGAAGCCTTCAAGTCATAGAAAAGCCAGTGGCAAAAGTGTGTTGATGTTCAAGGGATGTACTTTAAAGAATTTTGAGGCATTGTGGCATTATCTGAAACATCTATTTTTCCCCCAACAAACTTTTTCCGATACTTTTTATACAAACCTTGTATAGGCTATTTTTCACTTCAACATTAAAACTT
Organism: Hetaerina americana; assembly: GCF_022747635.1. Taxonomy (NCBI): domain Eukaryota; kingdom Metazoa; phylum Arthropoda; class Insecta; order Odonata; family Calopterygidae; genus Hetaerina; species Hetaerina americana. The sequence goes on from NW_027287095.1 coordinate 85,552,686, forward strand.
CCTGGAATTATAAACATAGGAATATGACTTGTCAAAACATTGATGTTCCCGATCAATTATATCATTTCACAGGACCATTCAAGCTGATGAGCAGCAAACCCAGTAACCACCATACATACTTTTCATTTGCACATCTGAAGATGCCTCGGTGGACTTCCTCCTCGGAGACTTGATGACTTTGTAATTGGGTGTCGTGATGGCGAGGGGTTTTGTGAGACTCCTGTGTCGCCCCCTTGGAGTAATAACCATTGGCTCTTTCGGCAGTGTCTTCCCCACCTTCCTCCCAGGGATGGAACCACTCCGCTCAAATGCCAAGCGCCTCCTGATTTTCGTAATCTCCTTCCTAAACAAAGTATTTGGAGTGATGTGAACTGAATTATAAATACAGATCATGTGATAGCGATCAAGATAGATACCGAACAGCACAGTTGTGAAGATAAAAGATTTTTCAGGAATCACAAGTGCCCATTTATTTGCTACACAAGATGCACATCGCATACCAGGGAAAGAAGCTACAGGATGGAAAAATCAGTATTAAGTTAAAAGTTGCATCCCTTCGTTGATCCAACAAAGCAATATGAGATCAATAATAGACAAATCTTAAACATTATGTTTTACTGTGATTCACATTTAGCTTTGATGAGGTTTATGGCAGTTCATCTGCCCTTGGGATCCACATAAATTAAATTTTTGGATTGGTGAAAGGTTTCCCAGAGGCTGAACCACCGGTGTTTTAAACAAAATCCATTTCCAAGGTTAGTCTTAAGCTTAAAACCTTTGAGTTAGCAGGTGGTAACTCAAAGGTTTAGATGCTATAGAGCAGACAAACTTTATTGGACATAAACAAAGCTAATGGTAAGCAGCAACTGTTTCCAAGTGCGCTTTTTTTGCCTTTATCCTCAAACCCTTCAACTTTTAGCTTTAATGACCTTAAGGGTTTCAAATACCAGCATAGAAGATTATGAAATTCAAGAGAGAATTTAACAGCATCATTTACGTGAATTAGACCTAAAATAATTGGTAAGACAAATTTTGCTTTTCAACAAATACATTTAATTTACAAGGACCAGGTTTCATCACATATTAACACCTTAAGGTGACAATGTACATGTAATAAGTGCTTATTATGTGCAAACAAAGTTTGTCTTACCAATTATTATACTCATGAGATCCCACACAAGGTAGAGCCGAAAACAGTGTCGTTTAAAATGACATCTGGAGCATGCTTAAAACAATCTATGATCTCTTTACAGATCCACTTACTGTCCACTCAACACTTACTTTATGTATCGTGATCTCTTGGCACGAAGGATTCCGTGATGTAACTTTTGGCATTTGTCAAGAAGCTCGAGTAGCTTGGTCAAATTGGCCTGAGGGGAGAGCGACTTCCTCTCCTCACTGTTGAGAACTCGATCCACTTTGCATGCAAATCAACGACAAAGGAAGTTAAAAATTAAGAAATTACAAAATTTTTCATTTATATGACATTAAACGTTTTTTTTCATCCAAAATCTACACTAACGTGAAAAAGTTTCATACTTTTTTCAAATAAATACAAAATGACAGAATCAGGATTAAACAAAAATAAATGGTCGAGCACCACCGTACACTAAAATATTACAATTGAAATAAAACAATCAAAACAAACCTTCTTCTACAATTCTGTCGTCGGCTGTTTGCCCATTCGGCCTCGGTCTTTCGGGGAGCATTATTCCAGACTCTGGATCAAAACCAATGTTGTCCAAGTCTCTCCTTGCTTGCCTTAAAATAGCACCTCCCTAGAGAGTACATTTATTGCCATGGTTATTCAAGGCATTATCATTGCAAAAAAAATACTGATTAAGTATCATTTGCTGACTAAGTAAGCTTGGGAAGTATGAAAACAAACAAAGAACTTGTACAAGACATAAACTTGGAAAGAAGGATCAAAAATGACCCAAAACATGATTACCTTTAGAGTAAGGAAAATATTTTCAGTTAGCTGGAGTAAAGTGTCCAAATAGATCCACAAAAATATGCTTTTTCTAAAAGACATTAAACAACACATGTTTTTGTGGCGTAACTTCGATTTCTGTAATTTACAAACTATGCTTTGATATGATATTACCAAATTATGTTTCAAATCAGTTTAACCTTAGTCATATAAAAGCAAAAATATTTTTGGGAACCTTTGGAAGTATTAATCACAGAGAAATTCAATATCAGTTGAAAATTGGGGCATCTTAGACTTGGACTTTATCCTAGTGAAGCAATTCTAGGATATTGCTACAAAGTTTAATTATTATTATTACTTTTTATTTGCCCAGAGATCACAATACAAAAATACCAGGTGGGTGAAGTATGTACATGATATAAGGCACGTCAATGAGGAGCAAAGACACAGGCTCAGTTAAGATACATAAAAGAATAGATGCTCATAGTTACATAAATGTTTGGTACAAACCCATGAACATCGGCTGTAACATGCACATACAATATCAAATTCAGAAAAATCATTGATCACAAACATGAATCAGACCATTACCATTGCTAGAAACTAAAAGTATGAACTTACTGGTTGGGAATATTGTTGAGATATTCATCAACCGAGTAAAACATATTGCGTTGTAGATATCTTTTTAGTTTATGCCTGAATACGGCAGTTCCCTGTGTATCCTTGATACTTTTGGGTAGTTTGTTAAATAATCTGATGCCCATTTCATTGGGTCCTAATTTCAATGCTTTAGTTCTTATATTCCCATAATGGAAGTCATTCCTGCCTCTGGTGTAATGATGATGATAGGCAGAGTTAAGAGAATAGTTGCCGATGTTATTTTTTATATATAGAATTAAAAACATAATGTAGATGCATGGGAGTGGTAGCAAATTTAATTCATGGAAAATAGGCCTTGATGGAGCATTGTAAGGTTTCCTGGCGATGATTCTGTTATACCTAGGTCGCAAACAGTTGTGACTACTTTTTCATGGTTAAAGTTGGTCACAGCGTAATCAATTAGGGTGGCAGATGTGGGAGTGACTCTGGTAGGATTATTGTTAAAACATTCCATGCCATAAGTTTTGAACAGATTCAACAATTCTGATCTGTGAGGGGAGTCAACTAAGAGATTACAGTTGAGGTCGCCGTTTAGGACGAGTATCCGGTTGTCTACATACAAGGAGCAAAAGAGTTGGTCCAGTTTTTTAATGAATGAATGAAAATCACCAGTTGGTGATCTATAGATGGAGATGAGCACAAGCAATCCCACTGGAGTTTCATGGAAACACACTGCACATTCAAAAGTTTTTTCTTCCTTCACAGGCACGTGAACTGAGTTAATAGACCCCTTTATTCTGCTATGCACGAAAATGGCCACACCTCCATTTTTATACGTGGCCCGGCAGAATGACGACACTAGGGAGTAATTTGAGAGTGAAATAACCTTAAGTTCTTCGTATTTTAACCAATGCTCTGTAATACACAAAAAGTCTGGTTCACACTCGTTCATAGCCACTTCAAGCAGGTTTACTTTGTTCCTAAGGCACTGAATATTTACTTGCGCGATTGTTAATGGCTGTCTAACTTTGACTAACCCTTTGCGGAGGTCAGGCGGGCCTTCAGAAAAAAAAACCTACTGACACAAACATGTTTCGGCCAAAAGTCGGGACTTTCCACGACATCTTTTAAGTCTTCACCGACCGATACACGAAAAGAGGTATAGGTGCCTCTAGATACCTTTAACTGCTCGATCTCGAAGCACTTGCCAGGTATTTTACTTGATACATACTTTTTAACTGCTTCGATTGACGTGTCTTCTTTGAATCGCCAAGCGTGTATGTGGACCATTTTCGGCAGCCCGACTAAATCACTGTCCAAGTTTGACGTCCCCACAATTGGCTTTGGCCGAGGTTTCCGTTTATATGAGACCATGGTGTAGCCCTCGTCGTCTTCTTTCCTCATGTTGCATGCAGTGTTATGCGGTTCCACGGGTGGTGGCTGTACATTTCCTTTGCGAGCAACGGAAGAGTACGGCAGCGTCACCTTAGGAGCACGCTCTTTATTATTAGTATTATTATCAGTAGCTCCGACTTGAGAATAATTAAACCGTTCCATGTTACTTTTCTTCTCTTTCACAGTTTTCACGGGAAGTTGCGATCGCTCACTTTCCAATGAGTTGGTGATCGATCGAATCAATCGAACGAGTTGGTAATTATCAATATCAGATTAATTGGAAAGAATTAAACTTCCATTGTATTAATAAGGATGGTAAAACTCCTTAAATAGTGTTCAATAAGAAAACTGTGGATTAGATAGACCCAAGTTAACTTATTGATTAGAGAACACAATAAGTTAATTGCTGCACACTAAATTATTTTTCTATGTTAAGTTTTTCCTTACATTTTTCCCCATCGACGGTTAAGGGGTCATTATCACCAATGCTAGGAAAAAAATGAACCGTCACATTAGAACTATGGAATCTTATAGGGAACATTACCTGATCTCGCATTTTCACAGCCGCACGGTAGAAAACAGTTTCTTTGGAATTATATGCCATACAGTTGTGAAGCATCAAACTGAAGTCTGCCTCAAACTCATCAAGGTCTTTGTAGTGGAAACTCTCCAGCTTCTGCCTCATTGTTGAGAGGTCCATAGGACGCTTCACCACATCTCCATAATCAGGGACTTCACCAGGATCCACAGGTTCCGAAAATATTTCCCCAGCATCTCGACTCTGAATCATTTCTAGCACACGACGGAGGAAGCACACCAGCGGATGCAATTCATATTCTAAAGTTCTCTCTTTCCTGATGAAAAAACAAGACAATGTATCCATCAGAATCATTAGGAAATAAAAATTACAGTACATTCAATACATGATCAGGCAATGATAAAATTAATTTTGTTTGAGATTGCTTTTTGCTGAATCAAAGAATGAATATTAGTCAATTTCCTATGCCCTGAGGAGTAAAAAGCAATATTATTGAAAAAAAAACAGATGAACCCATTCTGTTTTTTTTCACTCAAACTTTTATGCCACAGTTTAACCTTTATCGACCAAAAAGGAACTTATGTTCCCACCAAAAGGCAGGACTCCTTGGCCGAATGAGAACTTTAGGGACCGCTTGGTTTTGCTTATCACCTGCTTCCTTTATGAGGCTGCCTGGGGTGCCTAATGATGTCTAGACTGTTTATCTTTCAACGCTCGTCTTCCTTAAGGTGCTGAGTGGCCATTTATGCCTTCTTGAAGGTATTTTATTGTATAAACATCTCTCATTCATCAAACATGAGGGGGTGTTACCCTCATTCTATGCATCAATTCTGCTAAGTCAAGAGTATCTTCGGTCTCCCTATTGTGGATGCTACTTTCAGTATGAGCAGTTCTTTTTCAGCGGTCCTAGTGGTGTAAGAGTTTGATTAGTTTTTTAAGTGTGAGAAATTAATTTATGCCTTTTGGTGATCCTGGTAAGCATTGTTCAAGTTCATCAGTAGGTAATTTTTATTTGAAAAACTTTCAGACATGGATTTTTTTCTAATTATTTTCTGTATCTAAAATTAGTGGAAAAAGCACTTCCCACTCTTCAATGGATCCCTAGCGAACATTGTTAAAGAGAGAAATTGAGGACGAACTTTTAGCAGACAGTGATTCTAACACATACATACTGACAAGAGCAACTTCTCTATGGAGAAGGATGGCAATATAAATGATGATACAGCACAGAATGTGTCGAAGGACTGGGTGAAAAAGTCCAGGACCTACACTTTCCATTGTGGTTTTTCTGGGAGTGAACGAGGTTCGAACACTGCAGAAGCCCCAAACATTATGAAAAATTCCACATCTATGGTTGTGTTTTTTCTGTATTTTGAAGCAGTCATACATCTACTGGTCGAACAAACGAACAGGTAATACACTCCATTTCTCCGCAAACAAGAGTGTGTTTAATCTGCAGAACCTAATGTAAGTCAATCTGAAATTTGTAAATTTTTGGCCATTGCAATTCAAATGGGACATGACATCCGTGACTCACTAAGAGATTACTGGACATGTATGCAACAGTTTTTCACACCTTTTTATGGTAACATCATGACGCGTGATAGATTCATACACATTCTTTGATTTTTACATTTTACAACTAATGATCACTAACCGAACAGGGAAGATGAAAATTGTGATAGTCTATGGAAGATCAGGGATCTTTTGATACAATAAATGAAAATTATGAAATTTTATATCCCATCAGAGTACCTAGCAGGGAATGAAATTAAGGTCCTTTTCAAGAGGAGAGTTATTTTCAAACAGTACATTCCAAAGAAACATAAGAGATTCTAGATAAAAATCTATAAACCATCACGTGGGGATATAAAAGTAAGGAAAAGAGCATGGCTGCGACGGGGTGGAGAGAAAATTTTGTGATGATTAAGGGAAAACCGTGAAGCCTACTATTATAAAAGATTATATCAAGCATATTGGTTACGTGGACAAATCCGAAAGGATGGCTAATAGTTATTCAATCAGGGGAAGAACATGGAAATGGACTGAGAAATTATTCTTCCACCTTCTCAATTTGACAGTCTTGAACTCATAGATTTCCTTGACTCCGTTGGGAGCAATTTGAGTCGAAGGGAGTCCTGTTTAACTCTCATTAGAAATCTTTTGGAGGAAGACTGGGAGGAGATTCGCTCAATCATCGTCTTCGAGGTCATTTCTCTCCTGTTTCAACAAATATCATTTGCTTTGAGGTGAGGGATAAGGAATATTGGATTGGGAAGGTGAGAAAAGCCAGATGCTGCTAATGCTCCCTTTGAGGAAAAGAAATGCGTACTGTTTTCCATTGCTCAAATTGCAACGTAGGACTCTGTGCTGATACTTCTTTCAGGAATTACCACATGAAAACATACATAGGATAAATGCTAAGTGGTAGTGAAAGGGTTTACAAATTAAAATCAATGAGAAAATCGGTAATAAAAAAACCAAAATATTGCTTTGCAACATGGTGAAAACAAATATTGCTATTGCCACATGGTAAAAATGAACATGGCAAGTTTGATGCAGATTTTGCTTCCCTGTGCTGGGTGTGAATTAGTAAAGGAGGTGGCTGAAAAGAGATTATGTGAAACTATGATGTTAGTTTTCATCCATTGAAAAATCAAGAGAGGACTTTGTAGAGTGAATTTCCACCGATATTAACCCAATTTAAAGTGGAGACCCACCATATTTCTTTTCCTATTGTATACCCTTCTTCAATTCAAGCCCATTCTCATCCTTTATTAAACGAGTACTCAGGCAAAATGAACTTGTATAAATTTAGACCAATGCGGTCAATGAAACGGTCATTAAAGGGATTTCTTGTGTAATTGCAGAAGGGAAATATCACCATCCACTTACATCTTGACGTACTCCTTCTTCAGTTTCTCTCGTTTCCTCACGAGCTCACAGAGAAGACGAGCCCTCTCCAGATCCTGGCGTAGACACTGCCAGTACTTAAGCTGCTGACACAGCTCACTTTTCTGCAAGTAAGTCAATTCAAGCACAAAATGTAGATCACCCAGCATGTAAAGTAATTCAAAGAGAACTTATAATTTATATATTTTTGGGCATGTATCAAGTTCTTTCAAGAAAGACTACATAAGTGGGTTGTAGTGCTACTAAATTAACCAGCTAACTGCCACTTCTCCAGGAGAAAGCCTTCATTTTGAAATAATTAAAGCAGGGTGAAAAAGACCCAAATGGACGCTTCAATCGTTTTAAGACTAAAGTAAATATTATTTATGTGAAAGAATTGCTTTTATTCAATTCCAAATAAGAAACTTAAGTCAAGAAATGTTGAACCACTGTAATGCATCTATTTTGTGATTATATATCCTTACAAACCCAGCTAATTTTCCATTTAGAGTTAATACAGATTTTAGTAAGTGCCAGAACTCCAAACAAATATCGACAGCACAGTTTTATCTTCAAATTTGACTTTATTATTAAGAATTATTATTATTGGTATTCTACTATTGAAGTTATGTTTTGGATGAACACAGACCACACAACCATACATTTCTTTGCCTCTCCTAATATAAAACAACCTGACATCCATCACGAGCAATAAACCCTTCTTCAATTATGCATACTTCTTTCCTCCTTTCATTCTGCCCAACATGCTTACCCTTTCTTAGACTTTCCTCTCTGGCCTAATATTGTCCCCTCTAACAATCCATCGCCACTCAAAATGATTCTCATCCATCTTTCCTTCCTCTTTTGGGTTTACTCCATCAATCCTTATCATCATGACTAGGACTTCCTCATTTGTTTTCCTTTCTGTCCACTTCACCTTCTCCACACACACTTTTCAAAAGCCTACAATCTATGCCTATCATCTTGCTTCAATGACCATGTTTCTGAGCTCTACAAAACCATGCTCCATATCAGTTTTCATGAACCTTTTCTCAACATCCTTACTCAATATCCCTGTCATCAATTCCTGCAAGCTTCTTTGCCTAAAGCAATTCTTTTTCCTATGTCCCCACTACTGTGACCATTTGGGTCCAGAACACATCCAAGATAGGTAACCTGTTCCTTACTCCAGATTATGAACTCCTATTTTAAAATTTAATTTAGCCTTTCTCTTTCTTGAAAACTGAATAACCTTTTTGTTGTTTACAGTTATTCTCATCCCATATCTATCGCACTAACTTCTTGATGTGCTCAGCAATGCTTGCAACCACTAGGCTGACTGACAAGCTAAAGATTGGTCATATACAAACCTAACTAATTTTATGAATTACCCACAGACTTTCATTCATATCTCAAGTTCTTCCCATGTCTCTTTAACTTTTTCCTCCTCGTACACCTTGAAAAGCAAAGATGATCCTGGAGACTCCTGCCTTACCCCTTTCCCTTCATGAAATATGATCATTTGTGCAACAAAAATGGTCCATGGGACCTTGTGTACATATATTTCTACCTAACACATATATTTCATCCTTGAATATTATTATAGAAGACTAAAAACTGCAGTATGAGCCAAGATTATCTTAAGTTGACAGAAAGGAACATACTAGATATTCCTTTAAGTGGATTAATCGACGGAATCTTGTGTATACATTAAAACTTCAGGCATCCTTTCTTTATAATAAAATGTTTCCACTCTTCTGGTCAGTCACATACTTCTTTAGACTCAGATAAACAATTACTTTTCAAGCGAGCAAACAAAATGTTGAAGGTCATGTTTGATACATACACTAGCCACCTTCTCTCCCACCGGCCGCTCATCTGGCCTTGCTTGGTGAGTCGCCTGGAGCCGTCGGAGCAAAGGGACACCATTTCGGTTTTGCCTCTTCAGAGTCCAATACGATATGAGGCGTTTGATGAAATAGTTTCTTTGGGGCATGTCCACCAACATGGCAATTTCAATGATTCTGAAAAAGACAATATTTATTGCATTCACATAAACTGAATTCTGAAGGATGAAATATTTAAATTCATATGCAAAACATCACCAAGTTCAAAAAATTTTAAATAACAACATTGTCAACTTTGATCCATTATATCACCCATATCATCTTTTAGTTGAAATGCTACACGCAAGGAATTAATTCTTATTCTTTTACAACCTTCAGCCTAGAATTGAAATACTTGTGAACAAATCCACCAATCTGAATGTAGATTAATGTGCCAATTGGTAGTTTGGAACATGGGAAACTAATGATTCTAAAAATAAACAACCAAATAAGAGCTATTCAACAGTCCAAACATTTGGCTTTAAGCTTACAAACAATATTAAAGAAAATATGATTATTTTAAAGAGTAATTAAGCAACCTCTAACTTTCATGATACTAAGGAAAAAGAATAACCTCCAAAGCCATTAAAAATTTGAAAACAGTCGAGTGAATTTCAAGTAAAACCACTATAAAAAATAATTAAATCTGCATTGCATTGGGATAAATATAACTTACTTAAGAGAAACTTGAATTATGGACAAGCACACTACACTATGTTTGAGTGTCTGCAGTGTTTAACATTGGATAGAAAACTTCAAATGGAATTATTGTAGACTATTATTTTAATGCTCAAATAAAGATGTTTAGCATAAAACAAATAAAATAGGTAGACATTTTATTTCTAAGATATATGAAAATGAAATAAAAATGGAAGCAATGAATTGCAAATCAAAGAATCATTAAAAACAGATAACCAAAGGAATTATTCACTCAAAAATACATAGACTATTGATCACATTATACATTAACTGATACTGGGTAATATATTTGAGCAATATTTTTTCCTATGAAAAATTTGGTATAATTTTGCAAAATCAAAGTTAAAATCTAGGAAACTTGAGCTCTACCGCCTCGTAAATTAACAAGATAAAATGAAAACTCCTATAGCCATAATAAGTTAGCACCACTCATCCCACAATGAAAGGTTGGTTGGTCCTCCTGGTTGAGAGGTTGTGGTTGGTCACTGCCGTGGAATTTCTTTTCCCACAAACCATCACAACAAAATTTGTTTTCATTGCGGGACGAGTGGTGCTAACTTATTACGGTTATAGGAGTTTTAATTTCATCTTATTAATTTCAAAGTTAATTAATTGTATAAAAATGGACAATTTTGTCATTTAATAAATTCCAAAAATAAGGTTAATCATGTCACAATTGAATTAGTTATATTGCAGCAAAATTGCAAAAGGTCTGATATCAATACTGGCAATGGCTGACAGTTGAACAGGCTTAGTAAGGCAAAAAATATTGTTTTCCAGAATAATACCTGATATATTTAATTGTAAACATTGCAACTGTTAAAAAAATTTTGATGAAAAAAGCAACCATGATAAATGGTGCTATCATGACTCAAAGGGAAACACAGGGGAATTCTTCAACCAGAAACATGAAGAGATAGTGAAATGACTTCATACCTTTCGGGGGGAATGGTGGGAATTGAGATTACTGGAATGGAAGACCGTTTTTGGGCCAATATTTTCCGAGCCTTCTTCATTTTTAGCCGAGATTCTTCCTTGGCATCTCCTTTCTCTCTCACGCGAGGTCTCTGATGGCACAAAACAAAATCAAGCCATTAACATCAATGACATATGAGAAATAAAACAAACACATAATTAGAACTGAGTTGAAATCACATGCAGTAGTTTTCATCAAAATCCTACCCTACACATTTAGTGAGCACCCTGAAATTTCGTCATAGATTGTGCATTTCCTAAGACTTACACGATCATTATGTGACAAAAGAGTCATATTTTTTACGTAAAAAATATATAAAAATTCAGTCGGTTAGTGTTAAAATGTTTATATCACATCTGTCCAGCTTTATACGGTCCTTTTTGGAGGGGAGGTACTTGAATAATTATTTAATATATATTTAAATTAAATATTTGTGCTGCTTAAATTTTGGCGCAACTGTTACTCATCACCATTTTTAATTCATCCACTAATGAAGTAAGTGGACAAAAATGAAGCCACCATATATTTAAAATAAGTGGAATGAAATGAATACTGAACCAAGAAATAACTTATAATCATGAATCTTAATGTAAAAATTAGTGATGGATAAGATGAGATATCTGTTCACACAGTGAGCACATAATAAATTACAAAAAAGCATGACCTTGAAATGCCGACATTGCAGGAAGTTAACTATTCAATAATTACATGTATGGTACAGGGGTTTATTCAGTTTGAACAAAATAGATCAAACTCTGTATGTATGGCTAGCTTTTTTGTTTCACTTTCAAGTGGCCACCTGATTCCAGACCATCCCAATCATAAATTATTTAGGAGCAGTCTGAGATGTTTTTTGGCATAAGCCTATACAACACGTAATACTAATAGTACACATCTTCATCACATAGCGTAAATGAAACTATGCATGTATGATTGGCTGCTATGAACATTCACCAGGGGCCAGCTTCTTCAATTTTAAAATATTACAGATCTTTGCAAAATAAGCTATTTTTGGGGCATCCCAGTTGATCAAAATTCAGTTTAATCGAGAGTTCAGCGAGTGTGAGGAACAAGATGGTGTAGTTATACTGATTTAAAAATGTTTCATGGGAACTTGGACACTCTGTCGTGGGTGTTATGATATTTTTAATGTCTGAAAACAACCTAACTTAGAACAAATATCGGTTCTGGAACTGATGTTTTTTATTTGTATTCCAATTCAACTTCATCCAAAAATATCTCGCAAAACTATACCAGAAAATATATTTTACATAATGCTTAAATATGCATATTTTGACACGAATGCCTAGTTTATGCCTTTTAAGTGCAAAAAACTTTTAAAAGTGTGGCACATCGCTGACCAAAAAAGCAGAATTTTGTGTTGTCCATATTGTTTTTTTTTACTTTGCGGCATTTACTCTAAGGCTAAGCATGACCACAGTCACCACCAATTTCGATATGTGGTACTGGTATTGTGGCATTGGAGGTATTCTCTCCCTCCATGTCAACATGACAGAACAATGTAAAAACAATAAGTGACAATTAATTATTTCATATTTTAAGTTACCTTTTTACCGCATCCACAATATATTATTTCCGTATTTTTAAGGCAAATCAAGTCTTTGTATGTTTTGCGAGATAAAAATTTTTAATTAATTCAGAATGCGCAAGAGAAATACTACAGAAGGTAAATCCTGAACATAAATCGAAGATGAAACAAATGCATTCAACAATATTTATTAAAGATCCAGTACGAAGAATTGGTTTTATCAGGATTTGCACTACCTAACTGTAGGAGAGCCATCATTCCATTGAGGACACCACAAGAACCAACATTCCAAGTGTTCCTAGAAAAATCCACCATACATTGGTATTGTTTCGGTCAATACTGCATAAGAAGTAAATGTAATCCACATATGAAGACACAATGTACAGGACATGAGAGGAAAAAAGTATGATGAGGGGTTATCACTGAGAAAATGTGGACACAATAAAGCTAGAAACAATGAGAAAACTAAAAAGCCTAACTGCCGAGGACTTCCAAGGGTGCTTTAAACAGTGGAAAAGAAGATGGAATAAATGCATAGCAATAAATGGAGAGTACTTTGCAGGGGACAAAATTGATGTAAACTAAATTTTGTAAAATAAAAATTTTATACCTTCAGTTCGTGTATTTATTGGGCTGGGTAGTGTGTGCCCATGCAGTTATCCCTCTCAAACTTGTAAAACATCAACTCACAGACTCTTTTTGTCATATTGCATTGTACATTAATTGACATACAATTGTTGAAAAGACTGTACCCATTCCTCTTACATGTGAAATGTCATGCCCATGGTTTGAACAGAGCAGCACAGCAAAGAAGACTTGATATCACTGAGGGGAATGAATAGATCTATACCATTTAAGTCTTCAACTGAGCTACCAAAAAGAGCACAGGTTTTTGGAGAAAATCTTCCTGAACCAGGGCATATCCATTTGGGCACATGGCTAAAAGCATCTGAATACAATAGCAAGGACATACTTCATATGAAGGCAGTTATGGCATATCTAGCCCAAGATGTGAGTGATCACTACAAAAAATAAAATCACCAAAAAAATATATTCTTCCTCTTTCTCCCCATTTTCTCATGACATATAGCCGTAGAAAGTCTAAGGAGAGTATTTAAAATCTAAAACTTTAAATTTCCAAATAAAACACTGATGGAAACCTAGATCCATGAATATAAATCAGGTCTATCACATAGAGGATTCCAGAAAGGTCATCAGCAAATATTACAGAAATCCCATCATGCAACAGTTGATAATATTTGAAAGCATTAATAATCGTACATGCACTAATATACATAAAAACATTTTGTAGCACACAGACAAACCATTCATCATAGGTTGAAGTAATTAGTATTTAATCCCATATTTTCCACAATATTCCTCAGTCTTGTGGAAAAATAATAAGGTTAAAACACCATGCATTTTCAAGGAAAAGATTGGTTATTTTATTGTTATGAGGGTTTGGACAAAAATAGCATTAATGGCTCCCATCCTTAGAGCTTTGCAAGGAATGAACTTTTAGTATGATTATGTCTTGGAAAGTTAGGAATGAATGACAAATAAAATTAATCTAATAGCAACCGAATATAATGAAACTTTCAATACTTTATGACGTACAGCTTCCGAGTCAGGTGGCGTGTGAAGGTCACAAAATGCAGTCTTCTGCACAAGGACAGTGGACTCCCCTTGAAGGCCAGATGTCATCAGCCCATTCGAATCCCTCACAGTGTCCATCTTCATGAAGAGCCCAGCTTGCTGTGCACAGGTCACATGGAATGCTGATGTGTACACAGAAAGGGATTTATTTGGGAGAGCAATATTTTAAATGGACTTTTATAGCCTTACATTCAACAATAAAATCTTCAAATTCCCATTAAAATTACAATGGACAATTATGGTATCATAAAAAATGCTCTACAAATATGATATCAAAATAAATATTGAAGATTTGTAACCCTCTTGAGTCAAAACATCATCATGAAGTAGAGTACTCGTAGTTTTAGGGGGAGACGACAGACAGCTGAGGTTATTTGCATCATTAGGGATGGACAGGAAAGGATGAAGGGAGGAGAGAAACCCAGCATTGGCATTAGCCTACTCTTAATGAAAGGCACCAAGGGGTTAGCATCTTAACGCTTAATCCAACGGATGGCTGCTCAACGTCCTATCTGGCAGAGGGCATACTCACTCAAAGTGCTCTCCACAAAGCACCTCAAGTTGGGATTGAGATAGCATTGAAAAATATCTGCCACCTACGGAATTTTAACTTGGGTCCTCTGGTTGAGAAGCCAGTACACCAGCCATTGCACCATGATGATCCCTTTATCAAGTATATACCACACTATTCTCGTTCAAAGAACTATGGGAAGGTCGCAACAGTAATTTTTAATGGTGTCTTCCACTAATATGTATTAAAATGTAAAAATTTCAAGCAGTGAAAATCATTCACCTTGACCAGGAAATCAATCCCGATCAAGGTAAATGATTTTTACACTTAGAAATTGTTGCATTTTAATAGATATACTCGTGTTGACCCCCAAATTTTATGAGAGAAAATATATTAAACCCTTGTAATTTCCTCTATACTATTTTTATTTCAACAACCCAGGTTTTGAAACTTTGTGTTTAGAAACCTGTAAATAAAAATAGTATAGTGGGAATCGCGAGTAGAAATATTTTCTCTACAATAAATAAAGTTTCCACTAAACTAAGCCTGAAAATATATGGATCCTTAAATATTTACCTAATATTTCCATTTTTTTACAAATTTAATGCATAAGTTGACACTAAATTGTTTCGTAATTATTAAATGCTGATAATTTAATTCCAGTAAACTGATTTTAATGACAAGTTGTCAAGTTTTGTCGAATGTATGCTCTCAAACAATAAGGACTAAAAGAAATATAATTTGACACTTTTAATGGTAGTTATCAAGTTGTAAATAATCTATATTTATTTCATATAGACAGTATTGACCATCATTGAGAGTGAGATTTTGAGTGGGTTCCAAAATTCACCACCAGTGCTGCAAGTTCAACCCAATGGTACTACCATTGTTTGCTTATACTGCTGTACAGCACCAAGCAGGAAGCAAACAAGGGGGAAGGACATGCATGCTAGATGGAATGGAGGTATTTTGTACGAGGAATTGAAGAACATTTACTGAAGTGTAGGGGGTCTGGTTGTGTCCTCTTGGACAGAGCTGGGAAGTACATTAACAATTAGTCTGTGTCCATCCAAAACTAACCAATAGTAGACTACCAATAATAGCAATAATCTTTGGTTGAATTTTAATAAACCATGGGCTTCCAGATGGCGCTCGCATACATTTGATAACGACTGTAAAGAAATTATTCTCATGATTGAAATGAAAAATTTGCACTGTTGCCACAAAACCTTAATTAATTAATATCAAAATGATCAGTCCCAATGGTGAATGGGGGATTAACCTTGCTCATTGCCCTAACTCACTCCTTTTAAAGGGAAGTCATTTGTATCCACCTCACAATCCAAATAAGGTTACATGGTATCCAAGAAGTTCTCTTGGGTTTCCCACCGGGTCAGGTTGTAGTACACCTGACTAGGTGCACTGCAACCTGACCCGGTGGGAAACCCGAGAGAACTTCTTGAATACCATACGCCGGGAAAACCTGAGATCCTTCATTAAGGTTACATGGTTTAATCAATTAGTAAAATAAATCATAGTGAATTTCAAATGAAATGTTTAAGGGCACAGATAACCTAAATGGTCATGTGCCCATTCCCTATCATATTTTCCTAATAGTAATAGTGGTATATAGGGAAGGCAACGACAACTAAGATCATTTGCACCATTAGGGATGGATGGGAAAGGAGGAAGGGTGGAGAGAAACCCGGTGTTGGTATTATCCTACTTTTGTCGAAAGGCACCAAAGAGTCTGCTGCAGTTTAACGTCTCAATCGACCAACGATGTACTCACTCAAAGTGCTCTCCACGAAGCACCTCAAGTAGGGATTGGGATACCACTGAAAAAATCTGCAGCCCCTGGGATTCGAACCTGGACCCTCAAGGTGAGAAGCTTGTACGTAAGCATCCGCACCATCCTGATCCCTTGATATTTATTTTCCTGTACGTGCCTGCATGTGTGTGTTATTTTACACCCAAAAAAGTATGAGAAAGGAGTTTTTAAAAATAATTTTCCTGAAATTACACTAAAAACTAATTTCATTTTTAGCATTCAAATTTTGTCAATGCATTTGTATCCATATAAAAAAATACATTACTTGAATTTTTGGAGTAACCATGAATCCTTAGATGGAACTAAAATCCATCCTTATATTTAAATACTATTATACATCGTTAAAAATGCTTATACTAGTAAAAACCTATCTTTGCACTAAGTGTTAATGACATTTTGTATATCATATTCATAGGTCTAAAAAGTGAAAAATTTGAAATTACTACGTTCCTACAGTTCCATGGGAATCTCTTTCCCCTGAATAATAAACAATCTTTATTCTTATCCTTCTTACACCCGGCATGCAACTCACCAGCATAGCAATTGGTTTTGTGGCACTGGATACAGGCTCCCACTCCTCTCTGCTTGCAAATGTAACATGTCAACTTCCACCGAGCTGGAGGAATCGTTTCAATACTGTCAATAGGCTCCAGAAACACCTTGGGGAGATTAATAAGGGCAAATAACAAATCTGGACCCTAAGGAATGCATATTTTTATAACAGAGAAAAATTGGGGGCATCTGATGAAAAACAATTGGAGAAATTTCAGCAGAGGGCCCTCCCTTCAGTTTTCAGGGGCTTCAAATTTCAACTTTTTACACACATATATATCCACTTATTACAGTGAGATCCAGTTATAACAACGGATGAAAGAGACCATAGACAACAACTAATTAACCAGTCTGTCTGAATTGTTACACTGAAAGGCCAATTGACCAATTTTTTAAATTGATTACCTATACTTCACCCACAATTCTTGAGTCTTGTCAAATCTGATAACTTATTGCCTTGGCTTTTCTCAGATTACATAGTAATGTGGTAAACCTGCTCTTATTTAGGTGCAATATCATCAGATGGAGTTTATACTAACCGTATTTGCAAAGCGTACTTCAGGAATCCAAAGCGCACATACAACGTGGGCCCAGTGACCCTGATCAGTTTGCTTAAAGGCCCCTCCATTATTTGGACAGAGCACACAATCCACTGCCCTTGATGGTGACTGTAAACACCGACGACACCACCACTGACCTTCAGGAATGTATGGAACTCCGTAGCAATCCTTGGAAGAAATAAAAAAAAAATGTTTTTACATTATGATCAGGCTCCTCCTCTATGTGATTAGCAGGTTACTCAAACCCACCCTTCCTATGCATTATTTTTATAAAGTCTTTCCTAACGATATGATGCTGAATATTAATGACCAGCAAATGTGAAAAAAAGTGACTATTCACAGAGGAAGCCATGGTATGAATTTTAAAGAAAGAAACAAAACTCTTTCACTTATCTTAACAGAATGTTAAATTCAAATTTAATTCAAGAAGTGTTCATTGTTTACATGCTTACAAAGATATAACACACAAGTAAAAATTGAATAAATAAATAACAATAGAATCTTAGTGGGCCGGATGAAGGTCAGTCGCAGGACTTCCTCATCCTCTTTACGCTTTTATTTTGTGAAAGGTGGACTGTCTATAAGATGGCATGCACAATCATACTTTTCAGGATAATTAAGTTTATGCAAGATTGTAAACTCATGAAAAGATCACAAGAAGTGATAATGCTGACAGAAAGGTTGGTGCTAGTAAGAGGAATGTAAAAGGATGATTGCCCATCTATGGTAATAACAATGGCAGTGTACAGGAGTGAACTCCTTCCCACATCATTATATTAATAGTGTACACTTTGGCATACAACACTAGCCAACAATGAATAAATGCAGTAAGAAGGGCATATTCAAAGAGTGTTCATGGTAAAAATAAGAGAGATAAGGTTAGGAAAGTGTGGGTCACAAACAAATCTTATAAAGATATACTGATGTAGACAAGTTTGAAAAAGTGGGCCTTACTGGTTTCCTCATATTAAGAGAATGGATGAGAGTTGAATCACCAAACAATTACATCAGGGAAGAGTGAATGTCATATGAGGGAAGGAAAGACCATGTGGTCAATGTGGCTCTCTCAAGACAAGGGATACTATGAGGTTGAGGAACTGAAGAAAATTTATAATACAGTTATGAATGTGATGAGAGAAAGAAGGATGCAAAGATATCATGGTGTAGAAAAAAATAGTAAAAGAAAAAAATGTCCTAAGCAACAACCTAAAACATTGGGAATTTATAAAGGCATTAAATGCATACAAACATACATTTGTGTGTATTGAGAGAGGGGTGAACTAACCTGGTGGACGGCCAAATTGCACATATCACAGAAAAGGATGACGTTGCTATTCTGACACTCCCCATCCATGCAAATACAGCACACAGCATCATCATCAATCACTGCACCTGCATCTTTTCCATTTGTCTGCATCTGAAAAGTACGGGACACGTCCTGCGACACAATATGATTGCTTTCCTACAAAATTGAACAACGGGCAACCCTTTTAAAATTTCCACACTTGCCCTACAGGTGGTACCAAGATGTGATTTCATCAGGCATGTGTGAAATTTTGGGGAGCCAGTTAGTTCATGTACCCACATCTAAAATGATGACATGACACTGGTAAATACAAAACTATGAGAGCAATTTAACCTTAGAGGCCATTAAATATTAGATAGAACCTTAAAGGTCATTAAAAATTGGTAAGCTTTGTTTCGATTTTTATTCCCGGTGAGTTTCCCAGAAATTACTACTTTGACAACCAGCAAAAAGAATACACATTTTAAAAATGTTTGCATCTAAAAATTGGAATTTTTTTTTGAATGTCAATGGATATTACAAAATTTCAATCAGAGATGGTAGTTTTTTAACAGTAACTGGCATGTTTGCTTTATTATTCCATCATTCCAACCATCTGCATTCATTTTTAATAGCTAGATGATATCGTTAAAAATTAAAGTTTTTTCTTTTCAAATTGTTTTAAAATAGATTGTACACAAGCTATAGGCACACAAAAATTTTATGCAGTTAAAAGAAGCACCTCAGCAAATAAACATGAAATTAAAATCATTTCTACTAGAAAAAAATTCAAACAAGAAGGTATAACTATTCACTATGTATTCAATCAGCTGATGAGTATTGATGATTTGATTTCAATATAGATTCATTTCCTTCTCAATATTTCAGTTTCACCCGCTTATTAAGTGGTTCATTCTGCTCCAGCATTGTGAATGTGTTGTCAACATTGTCCCACAATATACAATCCTCTCAGGATAAAACTAAATATGCATCATTCTTAAAACCCTTAATTGAAGCTTCTGACTGATAAGCACATACCAGACTTTCAATATTTATGGAGAGACATCTATAAAATCCATTTAAGGAATGATTCTCTGGAGATAAATTATGCAGAAAATACAAAAATTAATTTCAGAACATGATTGTGCCCCTCTATCCAGTGAAGTGATTCCACAATGAAAGATTACCATAATGCATGATTGTTGTTTATGAAAATAATCCTTTTCTTATTATTTATTTCTTGGACTAAGCAAACCTTCCCGAATTTAACAATAAAATCCTACTTGCAATTTACACACAAGCACGTTCTATGTGTTTAAGATATTAATTTAAATAGGTTTTCTGCCAACATATCCCTTTAAACATATAACTGCAAGTGTCATTCTGGAGTGTTTAATATAAGGCAACTAAAAGTCCAAATTTAAAACTTACCACTTCAAAGTAAGATTCCTTTTCAAATCTATCCATTAAAAGCTCAAATGTTTCCATGGAGACTGGTGGCAAGGAGTTTGCTTCCCGCTGATTATTGATGATATTGAGCCAAGCGACATCTTCTTCATCCATGTCATACTCCACTTCAGCATCAAGCTCATCGGGAGATCGCTCAATAAACCTTATGGAGAGAAAGCATACACTCTTGAAGATAAATAACAAAAGACTCGTCGAATGAATCTGAAGAAATGGGGAGCACTAGTCTGAACTTAGTCCATGACCCAGCTTTATAATGCCTCATTAAATCTAAATTTTAGATAATGTGTACTTAAATTTAAACATGGATATTACCGAGAATTCCAATTTTATAAACGTACAAGATGGTTGATTATTGAATGTGAACATTTTACAGTGCCAATTATTGTACAGTATAACGGTCTGTTTTGAACTCAACTTGTGGTCATAACACTGAGTTTTGGCTTAGCTGGAGGTTAAAGTTAACCTCCAGTTTAAGAAAACAAAATCTGGCTTATGATTTCAAAGGAATGAAAAAACTACAGAAATAAAAAATGAAAACTGCAATTCATTCATAACATTTAACCACCATCTCTGTTTCATGAGTTTACCTCACACAGAGTCCTTCAGGGCATAAAAAATTGTGCATTAAACGGAAGTAGAGAGGGACGACTCCCTTTCCTGTGATAAGGGTTTTGAAAAATCTGGCAACTGAAAAAAAATCACATCTTGCATTTCAAATGGAGTTATCTTAAGAAGGCATCACTCAAATTTGAACCCCTCTGATGGGCAACCGAATTCTCCTCACACTTATTCTCGATTCAATGTAGAGTCATTTCAAAGAACTGTAGGAGGTGCCGTGACAGTAACTTTTCACAGAATCACCCGCTAATGCACATTTAAGTGCAACAATATCAAAGTGCAACAATCATTTGCCTTGACTGAGAATCGAATCCGGATCCCTCGATGCCCGTCGAAGTGCTTCATGTAATTTGTCACAACATCTTGTTCCTTTAAAAACCCCTAAAATTTTGGTCGCCATGGTATCTTACCCAGGGAAAGAACTCGGCCACACATCAAGGGATCCGAGTTTGAATGCCCACCAAGGCATATGATTTTTACACTTAAAAATTGTTACAGTGTGCACAACAATAGCTTTCTGTATGATACTCATATATACTACCTTGATCAAAACGTTCCCGGAATAACCACCGTGTGGCGCTCCCATTGTTCCGATTTGAGTTCTGTTTTTTTTGTTAAATTGGTACATCTGTTGTTGATATTCCCTTTAAATCTTAGTGTCATAACTTGACATTTGCAAAAGTTACGTAGCCAAGAGTACATCTATCTCTGTGTGTGTTGGCGATTTTTTACAATTTCAGAAATGGATTTAAATTTGCAACAACGAACTTGTATTAAATTTTGCGTAAAAAACGGATTTAGTGGCGCACGGACGTTGGAAATGTTGGAAGTGTTTCGGCAACGATTCTCTAAAAAAAACGGTCGTTTACCAGTGGCACGAGCGGTTCAGAAGTGGTCGTGAGTCAATCGAAGATGATGAACGCAGTGGCAGACCATCGACATCGAAAGTCGGTGAAAAAATTGATAAAGTAAAAGAAATGTTGGTCAATAACCGCAAATTAACCATCAGAGAAATAGCGGAGGACTTGAACATTGCCTATGGATCCGCCCAAGACATTGTGGTTAATGATTTGGGTTTCCGTCGTGTAGCAGCAAAGTTGGTGCCAAAAGACCTCAATTTCATGCAAAAAAGAGACCGTGTTGACGTCGCAAAAGACATGATTTGCGAGGCTGAATCCGATCCCACATTCATCAAAAGGATCATTACTGGAGACGAGACGTGGGTTTATGAGTACGACACGCAATCCAGACATCAGGGAAGTGAATGGCGTTCACCAAATGAGCCGAGACCAAAAAAACCACGTCGTTTTCAGTCAAAAAAGAAGGCAATGCTGACGGTTTTCATGGATTACAACGGTGTAGTGCATCATGAATTTTTGCCAGAAGGCCAGACAGTAAACAAAGAGTATTATTTGGGCGTTATGAGACGTTTGCGTGAAGCAATTCGCCGAAAGAGACCAGAAATGTGGGCAGGAAACTCGTGGATTTTGCACCATGATAACGCACCGTCGCACAGTGCTATCATTATTCGTAATTTTTTGACGAAAAATGCAACAAATACCATCCAACAGCCACCGAATTCACCTGATTTGGCTCCCTGTGACTTCTTTCTGTTCAATCGAGTTAAAAAACCATTACGGGGAACGCGTTTTAGCAGCCGAGAGGAAGTAATGGAAAAATCGCAGGAAGCACTGATGGACATACCGAAAACCGAATATAAAAAATGTTTCGAGAATATCAAAAATTTCCCGGAATTTATTCAGAAAATTAAAAATACAAGTTTATTCATCTAAATCTATATTGTCCCCTTCAAAGTAATCCCCATCGACTGCAACACACTTATGCCAGCGCTTGATCCAATCCTCGTTGTTGCAAGTTTAAATCCATTTCTTCAATTGTAAAAAATCGCCAACACACACAGAGATAGATGTACTCTTGGCTACGTAACTTTTGCAAATGTCAAGTTATGACACTAAGATTTAAAGGGAATATCAACAACAGATGTACCAATTTAACAAAAAAAACAGAACTCAAATCGGAACGATGGGAGCGACACACGGTGGTTATTCCGGGAACTTTTTGATCAAGGTAGTATGTGCACAGTGATCCAAGTTGATTACTATTCCAGGAGGCAAAAGTTCTGAATGTAAGGTTTCACCAATGTCATAGAAAGCTGGGAGTAAGAATGGTTCTTCAAATTATACCAATGCTGATGCACTCTCATCCAACCACAACCTTTATTCGTCATTGCACATCTATCAAAGGATGCCCTTCCAGTCTGAACATGAATCACACATATCTCTATAGACTTTGTGGCAAAATGCCACTGTGGCGTAATTAGAAATAGATTTCAGCAAATGACAGTGTTAAACTTATGCATTTTACCTCATTACCTAGGCATTACTTTTAAGTTTAATCCATGCATAAAAATGTTTACCTTATGTATGAATTGGGCCTCTCTGGAGCATCTGGAATGTCATAATTTTCAATACACCGGAAGGTTGGCTCAGGTAATTTGCCTCCCCTGTCATCACCAACAGAGGAGGACATGGATTGCGGGACCATTATTGAGGAAATGCCCCCAATGCTCCCAAGGGAAGTGCATGACATCTTCATGGCTGAGTCTAACCTCCCACAGTCAGCAAGTCCAGCTGCGACTGATCTGTCAAACTCATCCTATAAAGCAATGAAAAAGAAAAAGTTTTGAAAATTGCACCCACTTCCTTAGAACTATATAATCAAAGGCATTGCTACAGGAATTTCTGCTACAACTTTCCATTAGTGAAGTGAAAAATTAAGAGGGATACAACATAAAAATTTGGAACAGACTTGATTACTGTTTTCTGATGTACATCAGAGATGACCATGTATTTACACTTCATAAACAAATGGCACATTACCAGAATTACACCAAATAATTTATTTTTACGTCGTAAAATATTCATTTATCTTTTTGCCTCCATACTATAATGACCGTTAATACCTTGAAATAACAGGATATTGGTCCACGTGCTTGCTCCTATTTACACATTTGCATTTACGGATTACTGTAAGTCAGAATTTGAACATTTTCTTGATCTCTTTAAATGGACTTCCCAAGGATAAAAATAGGTACCATATATAAAATAGATGTAACAAATTTCCATGGGTTTTATTCTGGTGCTTTACCAGTTTTTAGGTGATAATATAGTATAAGATACAGAATGATGCTTTGTAAAATGACAAATATCACACATCAAAATAAATACCACAAAGTTTTAAAATTTATGATTGAGTGAATCTCCTGTGATCTCCATATGACAGCGCCATTGAGAGAATAACTCACTGTGATAAACTAGATAGTCAGGTTTCCCTTGCTGGGCAGGCATTGGCTGAACTGTCAGACTGTCTAGCAAAATATACCACAACAAGAAAGCAAAAGAGCAAATCTTGGCACCTTTGGTTGAGGAATGAACATAGGTTTAGTTGCTTAACCTTGGATAACAAGCCATGTTCAATAAACATTCACACAAGCCTAGAATATTTTCAGAAAACAGATGTAGCACTCACAGCGACCACTGTCATTTCAAAATTGGCAACACAGAAATCAAAATATTGATTGAAGCATCATAATATGAAGTAAGTAGTCAGCGGACAGCTTAAATTTGGTTGTCAAGAGAATGGCTTAACATTTACCCTGACCAGAGATGTGATGTCATAACTACAAGACTGAATACTCTCCTAGGATTTGCACGATTGGAAGGAGAAATTAACAAACTAAGATGATTCAGGCATTAAAGAATGGAAATTAAATATGTAATGAGTAATGAAAGCAAACCATGGCAATAAATTGCTGCAGAGCTGATATGTAAGTAGGAAATAATGTTCAGCATCAGAAATTCTACTGCATGCTCCAGACCTAGATAAAAATTTATAAATGAATAGGAATTTACAACTAAGTTCTGATGGAACATAACTCTGCAATTACATGGTAAACCAAACAAATAAAAAGTAAAGTACTGCCTCTCGACTATTGACTAAATTATAGACTGAACTCCATGATTCAGCAATAAGTTCACGTAATATGTAACTAAATATCATTAGCCCCATTTACTACATACCATTTTTATCTCTACATCCGTATGGCCTCGCTTCAATCTGTCCAAAATATCCATTCTTTTTCTCTCTCCAAGTCACCTAATATTCTCCCATTTATCACAGTTTCCTTAAATTGCCACTTCATATCTTCCAATTCCAATTTACCAGCCTTCTTTGAGTCTCATCCAAAAGCCTTCTCCTATCCCTGTATAATGCCGAGCACTTCTCCATTCTCATTTCTTTCTGTTCCTTTTATTTTTCCATCCTTCCTCACACCCACATTTTGAAAGTTACTCAATCTAAAGGGGTTTGGAAATATCGATCAGTTTCGTCAATCCAGAGGGTATTTGATGAAGCTTTATTCTTACGAGTGCAATTGTTATAAAAATATCATCATTTACTTTTTTGTTAAAAGCCAAACTATTTACAATTAAACCTTATAGCACATTACTTTTTTAAGAGGTTGAGTCTTAATTACTGCGCATGAACAAAATTTGGCCACAAAAAGAGGTGACTTTGTAAATCTGATGGGAACTGCAACTGCCTGATGAACATATCTTGGTGGGTTTAGTTTTGCCTTGTACATGAGTCTCCTTGGTCATGTGTGTGCTATCTAAGGGCTATATTATTACAGACAATCTTCCGGTTAAGCAAGGTTTGGGATGGACACACCGACAAAATAAATATCTTGTCTCTCCTTACAGAACACAACCGAACATCCTACTCCACAACTAGTCCTCTTCATCTCCGCATACTTCCTGCCTCCCTTCATCCTGTCAAACGTCCCTATCTTATTCCTACCCCTTCCTCGTTTGCTTAACATTCTCCCCTCCATCCTGAAGTGACTGCAACTCACATCATGTTATAGTCCTACATGGGTCTGGGTAATCTGTATCTATATTGACATGACAATGCATCTCAGATAGCACAAGAAATATATACAATAATTGCCACATATCATACATAGTGTATAAAATGTGGTAAATTAACTTTGTACCTGATGCATTTCAATGAAAAAACAAATCATGACATTTCACAGAAAAATTTAACTCATCAAATATGACTTCTTCAAATATCTTCTTTTAACGACAAAACTGCCGTCACATCTTTGCAATGCCCTTGTAGTATGATTAGTTTTTGGTCCAAGCTTTTTAAAACCATAGTTGATTAATTTGCATTTGGTTTTCGCTGATATAGGTTGAAAATTTTTGTATTTCAATAGACAGAGGAATACATTTAGATTGGAGGCTTTCAATAGGTGGCTGAGAGGAAGAATGGATTTGAAATAAATATAATGAACAAAAAGGAATACAAATAGAGAAGTGAATGTTATGGGAAAGGGAGAAGGCTCTTGGAGGAGATTTAAACAAGACAGGAAAATTGGAAAATGGAATTGGGTGCAAAATACAGAGTGGGAATGAAAGAAGACAGAGGGGAGAGGTTATGGAGGGAAGAAAGTTAGGCGAGGTAGAGAGTGAAAAAGAATACTAATTTTGTACCGAATGAAGCGCGAGAGGAGGTATGTGGAGGAGTTAAAAAATGGTGAATTGAAAAAATGGGCAACAGTTATCTATTCTTATATCAGTTGGACCTTACAAGTATCACAGGGTGTAGCCCTTGATAATACTTGTATTATTCAGTACAAAATGTTAATTAATTGGGCATTTTCCTTAAAAACATCATCAGTTTTGCAAGTTTCCATTATTCAACAAGGATAATTTATTGGAAATGCATGAATATCATCCATATTTCATGGCACTATGAGAGCAATAGTCATGGCTAAGCTTACAGTGGGCATGGTGCCATTGGTAACATCACCAGAGTGAATTTCTTCTTATCAAAAAGTGATAATTGACAATGATACTGCCAAAGCTACTCACTGCAGGTCATTAAAAAATAGCACCACACCACCACCTACAGTTGTAGAAAAACTAAGATTTAAAGCGTACTGACAAATCGCAAGATGTGTGAGAATGAAGAAACTTCATCTGAAGAGTATAAAATACGAGAGGATGGCTATGACTCCTTTATGATGACTACGTCCACCAGGGGAAAATATCTCATCAAAATTAATCCCCAACTTGTTAGGATTTAAGTTAGACATCTCCAAAGTTACACAGATGACAGGCACAGAGCATTAATATGCTATAGAGTACTTTGAAAACCATGCATAGGTTGTCAGCAGAGTTAGTTGGTTACTCAGAATATGGTGCTGCTTTTCCATTAGATGACAGATAGAAATACTTGTGCAGGGGCTGTGATGCAGATGTGCTCAAAAAACATGAAAAAATTCTCAATATACTCATGGAAAGGTGCAGGGCATTAGACTAAACCATCAAAGCAAATTATTTCATTGAATTATTAGAATTTGACGAGGAGAAATGTGAAGTAAACCATGGCCTTGGATGTCTCCATATGAAAGTCATAACTACAAATTAGCCATTCCCTCGAGATCTGGCGAAAAAACAAAGGAATAGAGCAATGAAGGTTTGAGAAAGCCAGATCAAAGTAAGAAAGACAATACCAGGACAGAAAAGGAAGTTAAAGACTCTATAAAAAAACTAAAAAAGGTTTTGGACTAAACCTATGGTGGCATGTTATCATATGAAAGAAAAAGCACAAATGAGCTTCGAGGTGCAGTACGTCAATGATGACCATTTTACAAAGGTAAGTGGCACTCAATGATGCTACTTTGTACAATTAAATGATAGGCCTATGCTGAGAAGAAACCTATCATGGAAACATAACGGGATTAACACACTAGTTAAAAAGAAATGAAACACTGAAATAAAATGAGTAAATGTTACGTATGCTTGATACGTAGGATGAAACCTCTTCAATTCGATTCTGGTCAGTTAAAAATGATGCCAATCCTATTCTTCGAACAGTTTTCAGCCACAATCGTGGGATTATCCATATTTTTTAACATTAATTATAGGAAATATAGTAATAGTTTTAGGGGAGGCGACCAACAGCTAAGTCATTTGCACCATTAGGAATGGATGGGAAAGGATGAAGGGTGGAGAGAAACCCAGCGTCGGCATCAGCCTACCCTTAACGAAAGGTGCCAAGGGGTCGGCATCTTAACGTTTAATCCAACGGGCAGCAAATTCACTCTTAGTGCCCTTCACAAAGCACCTCAAGCAGGGATTGGGATATCACTTAAAATATCTGCTGCCTCCAGGGTTTAAACCCAGGCTATCTGGGGGTAGGCCAGTACACGTTAGCCACCGCACCATCTTGATCCCCTAAATGAAATATAAATTAAATAATATTCGAAGCCCTGAAATAACCATGTCAGGGCTTAGAACATTATCGAAGATATATTTCAGGAGATACATATTTATTTATTGAAGATATATATGTGACCCACAAACATATAGTTTACCTCAAAAACATACAACACATTGTACATTGGAAACTTAGTGTGTACTTCCAGGGTCTGAGTTGAATGCTGATTACTCGACCACATTCATCATGGCAGCTGTAGCAGGGATCAGCTGAGAAGGTAGAAATGGACAGCTCTGAGACATCAGCATTTCTGTAGAATCACAGGCACAACTTAAATGCTTGTATTTTACATTTATTACCATTATGTTACAATGAACTAGTTGCTATATTTTTAACAATTCAAAGAATATATCTCGGATGACTGCATGATGTTAGCTCAAAGTGGACTGGATGATTGAAAGAGAAAGGAAATGCAATGGAGGACAGTCGACACAGCCTCCAGAGACAAAGGAAGAATATTTAGAGGCTGTCTCATTTCAACAAACACAATGAATGGTATTTATGATAAGTTTGTCCCAGAGCGCCATATCCAAATACAGCTCCCAAGTGGCTTTATCTTATCCAACACTGCAGTGCTGGGAAATTTTTAAGATGACAACCCAGTTCTCCATTTATCTATCAAAGGGGGGTGTCGAAGAGTGCTGTAATTGGACATTCGCCCATTCCGGATTGGCTGAATGACGTATGGATGGCAAATATATGGATGCCATTTCCCTAGCTTGCAAAGCCATTTTGAGAATGAAAACATGAAACAGGCCTAATACGGGAATACAATATTGGGTAAAATATCACTCATAGGGTGGTGCGGCATAAGTTGTGGCTTTAATATTATGAGAGGTGCTTTCAAAAGTGAAGTATGAGTGTAAATGAGAAGAAAAAAGTAGTCGGACATGTTGACAAGCCATTCAGAGAATGCAAAAGGGCATAGAGTACTCTCCAGATACAAATGTTGGGACAAAAAAAAGGGGTCATATTTATGCATGAATCATGCAGTGAAGAAGTATCAGCAGGAGTGAAATTATTAGGGGAATCCCAAGGCACATGAATAGGTAGAATCACCAAGAGATACTTTAAAGGAACATGATGTTTCTGAAGCATCACCTCAAACAATTAAACCACCATCAATTCATGATGAAACTGAAATAAGTTTATTTTCTAGAGATGGAAATGAAACAGCAACAAATGAGGAACTACAGCTATTGAGTGAATGAATGGCAAAAGATAATGGATGAAGAGGTTGTAGGCCTCGGATAAAATGACAGCATGGCAATTAGTTGGGAGATATGAAAAAGTGACAATGGATGGGTCCTTAGAGGTGGACATTGAGAAGTAAAAACTGCATTGCACAAATGTAGATTAGTTGCCAGTAGTTTTCAGCAATTAAATGTTTACAAAAATGTTAATGTTCCTGTGGTAAGGTTGAGTAGAATACAAATTATTTCAGTTATTTTTGTATGAGATGATCATTTAAAATTTCAATGGATGTTTGTAGGGCCTTCCTACAAGGAAAGTGACAAAGACAATTACATTTATATGTACTTACCTAGGGTATAGCAGCTAGCTACAAGTAGCACACTACTGTTTATTCAATGCTGGAGGATGCTACAATTTTACAAAACCTGTTAAAGCAGTGCTAAAAAAAATTTGTTTGTTTTGAACAGCTATGTTTCCTTATCTTCCCCAATGAACCAAGGTGATAAATGCAACTGCAAAGCAAACTGCTAGCTAGCTGGTTACTCAGAGATACAACTTATCTACATTACTGAGCAGAAGATTAAACTCTGTCCATCCACATTAGAGGCCTTTTCCCCTGATACCTTGTTTTGAAACCAGTTTTTCAATGCATCTCTGTTCCCCTTCGAAGCCCCTTTATCCTCAAAAAAGTCTCTTACAACCACCAAAGTATTCTCATTACTTGGAAAACCCTTCCACCACCATCAATCCTTCCCCCCCTTTAGTCAACACGCCCCCCTCAGTCCTTCATCATCTGGTTTGTCCCGATCGGATAAAGAATAATCCATTGCGAGATAACATGGAGTGCGATAGTTATAGTAAACTGCACTCTGTAGACTTACAACCTTTCTGAAAACTTAACCAAATGGAATTGCACAGTGCAGATGAATAGAGTGAACATCTAACGCCCATTTATAAAATTGTATTTGGTTCATGATGAAAAAGTGATCGAGGCAAATAAGTTGTGTGGTTGTAAGATGTGGGGGAGGGGGGGGGCAAAAATTGTTCAAACTAATTCAAAGCGAATTAGTGAATTTGATGATCAGCTTGCCCTGAACAAGATGCAAGATATTACCATTGAGGGAACCATCACATGACACCTAAAATCTCCAATGACAAAAATAAATGTCTCGTCTCAAAGGATAAGAAAGATGATGATATATATTGATGTAACTAAGAGAAACATAATCAAAATATCGTCAGTCAGCAAAATGTTGATGTTTTTTGTACTCTCTCATGAGATTAGAAACTGTAAAATATGAGATATTTCTGTCTACCTTCTTTTATGCTACTTCACCAGAGTCTATTTAAGGGAAAAGAGGTTTTTTGGATTTTATTTGGAAATTACATGTTTCTCTTCCTAAAGGAGTTATTCAAGTCAAGCATTGAGTGAATTAAGAATTTGGTGTAAAATGTTCAAAAGTAAAAAAATTAACGACAGGAACAGCTTGTACATAATGCTTAAATTATGTACATGCAAAAAATGCAGGAGCTGGCCAAAATTTTATGGGCCTTCAACTTTATAATAAACTCACAGCTGAGATTAAGGCCCAAAAATGTGCCGCTGAATTCAAAGCCAATATATTTCGGTTCTTAAAAATAAAAATTTTTTATTCAATTGCTGAATTTCTTGATAATGCCTGATACGTGTCTTGTATCCATTGTATGTATTTTGTTACTTCCCCTGACGTATCTTATATCAAGTGTAACCGTTGTACTACTTGATTGCTGGACAAATAAAATGTATTATTATTATATTTCTCCTCTCCACTAAAGAGAATGAATTTGAAATAGTGGAAAATATCCCGCACAACTTGATAATACATTCATTTAATTTATAAAGTATATGCTCCTCCTTGGAGAGTAACTAAAATGGTTTACTTAAAACATTTGCTATCAGAAATATTCTTGCAAACCTATTTGCAATGATGCTCAAAATAAATGGACATACAGCGAAAGATGAGATTGATGTTACATATTCACACCTCATACTTTCCCTTGGAGGAAAAGTGACATCCAACTTTGATGTTTACAGCAAATTAGCCTGATAGAGAACCCATAAGTGAACAGGGCTTTGGGACTGCAATGACACACCACATTACAATGGATTCCCATGTCCTTATAGTAAACCCTTTGACGTTGCCCACCTAACAGAGTTTTATCGAAGTAGGATGGGTGAGTTCTTGAAATTCATATGGTTGGGAAAATGATGCAACCTTTAACCATGAAAACCCACTTCCAAACATTCCTGAAGTACGCACTGTAAAAATAACTGCATTATACAAACTCATTAATTGGGCGAAAAGCTATGCCAACTTTCCACTGGCAATGAAGATGAATGTGCAAAAGACATTGTTAAAACTTGATAGATTTAGAAGCGCAGATATCACTTGAATTACAAAAATATACATAAGAAGATGAAAAATTATAATTGGAACATTCGAATGTGATGACTTTCCTTCCCAAAAGTAAGATATAGTTTCTGGCAACAAATGTCATGATTAAAGATTTATACTAACCATGAAGGAAATAATGATGTCACTACACCTGAAACCATTTTTCATGAAACGTCTCTACATTTGTCATGCAATGAATGTCAGAACTACATGAGCTTATTTGGATTCAAAGAAAGAGAAATGGAAAAAAAGAAGCCATTTTAGCAATTCATCTATTAACTGCGAGGAGAAAAGAAAATTATGAAAAACTTCATGACTAGGAGAAAATGATTTGATGAGGTCTAAAGCCACCAGAAGATCTTATATTATATTATTATAATATTATTTTCCGAGTAAAATTAAAGAGCAAAATAAGGATAAAATACGGTTTAACACTTTGGCTCTTTACTTTAAAGTTTTCATTAATAAGGATAAAAACCACTTTAAAAATTATGGATTACATGCAACGAACCACAGTTATTGACCCCAAGGTTGGTTTTGATAGGTGAGGATGGAGATAATTGGGAATGATCCCAACCACATGTAAAATTAACACATTAGAGTAGTAAGTGGGGGCCAGTTCCTAACCCTGTGCTGCCCATGGTTCCCCAGGAAGATCTATCACTCGAAAAGTCACATGTCTTGGGTGAAGCAGAAGAGGCCTCTTCAGGAATAGAACCCGGGCCCTCTAGTCTGTATCCCAACGCTCTATCTACCACTGGACTACAGGCAATGCAAAAATAAAACAACGATAATATAAGACAAATGTAAAAGTCTTTGGCTGAAGGAAAACAAAATGCAGAGTTGGTCTATGAATGAATTGGATAATTTCAGGCATTATTAGGAGATGGAACCTATTAATTTTTACTAAACAAAATATTACATTTTTCTGCTAGGTAATGAATTTATTTATGCTCAAGTGTTAATGCCCGAAGATGACCTAGTACATAAAAAAATCTGGTCGGAAAATTTGTTGTTAACTTGTGAGAAATTGCAATTATTTGGCCATCAACTGAAAAAATGAGGCCCCGGTGCGGGATGTCAGCGCATCACTTATCTCGTAACATCAAAAGAAATTAAACATTAATCAAAAGCCAATTTTTTCCCTACTACCATAATTTGTGTCACTACAATGGTTATGAGCATGACAGGGTTAGATAGATTGGAAAAGCATTTGCTGGCAAAGTACAGAACCATTATTTAAGATCATTTAAACTGTTCGCATTCAATAAATGAAATGTTGCAATAGCCTTTAAAAAGTGCACATCTATATCTGTACTCACAATAATTCATTGCCCATTCTGAAATAAATAACGATCCACCATCATAAACAATACAATATCCATTCGGCTTTTACTTGCTCAAAAAAACTGAGAGTAATTCCATTTAATTGATTAGAAATTACGGAGAGAAAAAAGAGAAATAATGTTACTTATTTAGGCAAGGATGTCTCAAAGTAATTAGAGGCCCTTATTTACATTCTGAATCAAACAACTAATTGAATACAGAGCCATCCCTTGAGATGGTACTGTATTGAGGGCATTAGGTCAAACATCCAAATAAACATTAGAAGTCATGCATCATTAAGTGTGTCACCAACTTTATCCGTAAATAAATGGATGAAAAAAACCTTGAAAATCAACCTTTACATTTAAGGTGAAACAGAAATCACATAAAATACTGATAAAAAGGGAAAACCAATTAGGCCAGACACTAATTAGAGAATGAAGATACCACAAAAGCTCGGAGGCAGGAAAGAAACTCATGCTTTTATTTTCAGGAGTTGGATGCTTAAGGCAACGAGAATAAACTGGTACTGGTGACTTCCAGGTTTATTTGTTTTGCCACTGATCATCATGTACCAACAGCTGTTTGAACTCAAGAAGGATTTTGACATTTCAAAGAAATCTGGTAGCAAGGAAAGTATTCAACTAAAATAAATATATGCCTAGGTGGAACCAACCCTAATAACTGACCCAAAAATCAAAATGTAAAGTTTTTATTACTAACACGTCGTATCGAAAATATTTATACATTACTATCATTCTAATAAGGTGACTATTCAATGGTGACCACTGTGCAGGCTATTTCTAATTTAGGTTAACTTAAAAATGTAACAAACCTTTGACATTATCTCTAATGTATCACATATGTTGATTCTCTGGATTCTTCCTCCGACATCTATTTCAACCATCTTCTGCGCCTCGGCATAGGTAAGTCCTTCGCGAACTGGCGAGCCAGCAGCATCGGGTGTAGTGGGAAACTTAGGACGAGCTCCATCTGCTCGAGGAGTTTTACTTTTCTTTCTTGCAGGAGCTGAAAATTATCCACGATGTCATTGATCAGCGTAAATAGAACACTACCCGAGGTAAACTACCCAGACTAGGCCATACAGGAAACTCTATCAGCCACCTGCAGCACTATGACATGACAGGAAGTTACCTGAGTTTGAAGGGGGGTTGGACTGTTCTCCATCATGGTTAAAATTATAAAGGTGGTATTGAAGACCACAAATACTTTTATACACTTTGTCGCAAGTTTGAACTGGGCAATCATAAGGTGGTTTTGATTGCCTCAGCTTCTTACAAAACTGGTAAATATCAAAATCCAATCCCATCGTTTTTCAAATACACCGAGCGTGCATTCGTGATAAAATAACGACTAATACATCAAAATAAATAAAATCATGAAGTAAAGTAAAAATAAAATAAGGTCTTCCTTCACTTACACATCTCCTAATTATTGAAGAAACGCGAAAATGTCCAAGACACCACAGCCAACACTTAATATTACTTTAAGTCAAAACAAAAACAAAACATCGTTCACGCAGAAAATCAACGACAAACGGACCCATGTCGGTTCTCAGGGCCAGCTTCAAATTTTAAACAACTTTACATCGGTCGAAACTTCGTATAGCGCATACTCCCATTGCTAAAAAAACAACCAATTACACTTTCAGCCAGTCAAATCCAGAAACTCTTGTTATGGCTACACCGCTCCCTACAGAATGCGACTTGACTCAAAAAGAAAGACAACTGAAATTCGTTACAATGTTGCCAAAAGAAAGATCGATTTTTACTGTGTTAGTGGAGTTGGTTTAAATTCCTACAAAACAGTTTGGTTAAAATCGGCAAGTGGTAATTTTCATGAACGCGTAGGGTTAAAATTAATCTTGAAAATACTTACGTTGTGAAAGACCCAGTCGAATTGTATTGCATTAAAGTTGGGACGCTCAATTTTATCTGTTCTGCGTAATTCAGTCTTTTATTTATCTCCTCAGAGCTATGGGGAGGTGATATTATGCGATTATCCCTGACAACTTAGCGTGATTATATTTATGCACAGTAATTGCTATATCCTTTCACAATGTTCTAATTCAGCAGCTTGGGATTTAAAAATTTATTTGACGGTTTACTTTGTCTGTCCTAGTAAGCTACTCCCAGTTCTTGAACGACCACAATATTTTGCCATTTCATAATTTTTAAAAAAGATAAAGAAATATTTTGATGAATATAAAGACTTGGTATTACCAATTTCATTTATGAAATGTGACTTTTTGGGAAAAATCTCATTCATTGCTTTGCTATGATTATATGCGTATCTTCGGGATGTTTCATCTTATTAAAATGTTTCGTGTTGGGTATCGGGAGGAGTTCAAATTTATTAGTAAACAACTGAGAATGATTCATAATGATGATATTCAGTATCCGGGTTTTTATTTAGAGGAGGCTTCGATTTATGTTCACTGGCCTTACTGTAGAAAGAGATGCCATTTTTGCAATTTTAATAAATACATTGACGATAATGTTAACCATATGAGAATGCGTGCCTGCTTGGTCAAAGAGATTAACACTATTATTAGAGAGTGCTCGGTTAAAAGAATAAATTCTGTGTTTTTTGGAGGAGGAACGCCGAACTTAGCAGAGCCTGCAACCATTGAGGTATGAGATTACTTAGCTCATCGAATCCCTAACGTGGGGCGATTTGATAATTCTAGCCAGAAATCATATTCGTATTGAAATGATTTATTTTTAGGCTGTTTTAAATGCTGTCTCCAACTGTACGGAATTAGTCACTGGTTCTGAAATAACAATGGAAACCAACCCGATCGGTAATGGTTCAAGCAAACTGGAAGATTTCAAAGCAGCCGGGATAAACAGAGTCTCAGTCGGTGTTCAAGTAAATCACCTCTCCCTGTGATTTAGGACCTTGTTTTACAAATGAACTTCTTACTTGCGTATTAATATGCATTAATTTTTCATTTAGGCCTTAGATGACAGTAGTTTGGGATTACTTGGAAGAGATCACAGTGTTCTCGATGCCTTGAAAACTCTGGATACTGCTAAAATGCTCTTCCCTCATCGCTCATCTGTGGACATCCTCTATGGCTTGCCTGGCCAATCGTTAGAATCTTGGTCTGCTACACTTAGCAAGCTAATTCCTCTCTTAGATGATCACATTTCTGTTTACCAGTTGACTTTAGAGAGGGGAACAAAGTTGTTCAAAATGTGTGAGGAGGGAAGATTAGCCATTCCAGAGGAGGATGTATTAGCTGACATGTATGATCTCACATTGGAGAAACTTGACTCAGTTGGTTTCATTGCATATGAGATATCCAATTACTCCAGGAGTTTGGAAGCTCAGTCAACACACAATAAAGCTTATTGGCAGGGCAAGCAGTACATTGGAATTGGGCCTGGAGCACATAGTAGATTCGTTCCCCTAACATCAGACAGTTCAAGCTATAATTTGGAACGCATGGTGAGTCACCAGCTAATATTTAAACAAAACATTTTCCAATTTCATAAAATATTTTATCTGAAAAACATTAAAATTACCTAATAAGTCATGTGTAATAAAAAAGGGCACTCAATGGTTTTAAATTGATGATTTTCTGGCAGTTGAGTTATGTGTTCTACCACCACAGGCGGAGCACTTCTGCCCACCAGAAGCTCCCCCAAATCTAAGTGGCAATCACAGGCGCACTTAGATAAACTCCGACTGTAGCTTTCCTTTAATTGAGATATGTCTGGGTGTCACACAAAAAAATACCTTCTACATCCTGAAAAATTATTTTCTTGTGTTTAGGCTTGAGATGAATGGAGAAATGAAGTTGAACCTGGAGGAAGAAATACAATGGAATCTTAAATATGGAGCTAGCAAAGACAGGATGTTGCTATGTGAAATCTGAAAAGGCAGAAAAATTGGATGGAGGACATATTGAAAGATAGTGGGATGTTAAAGGCCTCAATGGAAGGGAAAATGTTAAGTTTGTGGGGCAGAGGAAGTGAGGTGGATCTTTAGATAGCCAACAATTTATGAAGGAAGGAAAGAATGTAAGGCAAACAAGGAAGTTGTCATGGTACGTAGAAGATAATAGTCGTTGTGGATAAACAAAAACCTAATTTTAATAGGTACAATATTATCAATGAAAATAAGTGAGATGGTCTGAGTTTCAAAATGAAAAGATTCCAGCCCCCGGGTTAATTGCTCTGGTGACAATTAGGGCATCAATTGTCCTCTTCCAAAAAATTCATCTTAAATTAAATAAAGAGGCGTGATAATACAAATGTAAGAGCTAAGAGAAGGAAACTGCTTCAATTCATTTTGGTGTGCCTTTCAATTATATACTGACCTGAAATTGTAAAGTTTCGCCTCCATTAGCTATTTGAGGTCACATTAGGTGGCAGTCTGGATTTAATTCCTGGGTAAGTTTACAGATGAAGTCTTGCAGCTAGGGAGAAAGGTGAACAGATCACTGAATACTGGCAGCATATGCTGAATTTCTGTAACATTTCATGTTGTTGATATACATGATTGGTGCACAAGGTAAATCATTTGTCTCAAGTGATACACAAGCATTATTTTTTTATGAATAAGGACTAGCAAATGAGCACAATGGATAAAAAGGAGAAAATAAATTTAAAAAAGACCAGAGTGCAAATAAAAAATAGGAGAATGTTTAGGAAACTTCAATAAAGCATGGATGCTTTGAAATATAATTAAGAGAAGGATTAATGATTTTCTCAGTAATAATGATTTTATGAGTAAGGACTTGGGGTTGGGTAGAGTAGAAAAAAAGAGATTTGAAGCTGCAAATGACCTGACAGAAATGTTGTTGAAAATGCTACATGCTATTCAAATGCAGTTTGACCTATATTGACCAAAGGTTGGGGCTTTGTGGTGGATTGTTCAAGACACAACTCAATCTAGAAAAAGTAAGAAACTTGAAGCAAAATGAAGGAATGTCACAGTGTAAAAATTATTGTGCGACCAGGATTTTCCCAGTTGAGATGAATGATTTTTGTGATGTGAAATCCTTGCATTCCAGTGGACACCAGCGGATGACTCTCTTTAAATAACATCACAACATTTCCCACAGGTCTCTAAATCGAAGAAAATTGAAGCTACTGTTTGTTGATGATCCATGCATCTATTTCAACCAAATTGCTAACTCATCAAAAGTTTCCACTAACCCACAATGAATTTTCATTTCAAAGGGGGCACAAATATTGAAAATGACAAACTCACTAAATAGATTAATGGAAATAGATACAAGTAATAATAAGAGTCAGAGTTAATAATTGGAGATTGTTAATGATGGAATGTGATGTTTTTGTTTGCATCTGTATGTACAAGGGAAGTGAAAAATGGATGCAAGGAATGAGAGAAGCCAGAATACAAACCTTGGAGCCAATACCATGGATGAGAGAAGTTGAGAAGGTTGGGCATGGAACTCGTCTGAGGAGGCAGCAAAATAAAAGGTTATTAATATATGGCATCCTCGTATCCTCTTCCTATTAAATTTATTATTAATCTGTGCAATTGGAGTGCTTTTTCCTAAACCATTTCCCCTTAAAAACGATCAGGAACCCTAAATTTAACCCCTACACATGAAATTTTCAGTACTGCAGTTGAAAGATGAAACTTTAAAGATGGGAAAATCTAACTGCTGAACAATTCTGTTTGTTGTACAAAAATTATCAAAATCCAAGATTGCATTATTTTGAATATATAAATAAAATTAGGGAAAAGAGACAATGATAAAAAATTGAGAGTTTTCTGGCATTAGGCTTGGGTGAAGGGTTCTTGTGTCTCCAACTGATTTGAGACGTTTAATTCCAACTTTTTGAAGGCTGGCTTTGCCAAAATTTAAGGGTTAAGTGCTAAAGTCAAAAAAATATCCCTCTATGTATGCTTCGACCAGTTCTTGCGCCTTAGTCAGGTGGTTGCTCTTATCTGTGTTCTTCTCCTCTTGATTGCACTGCTCAAAGATTTCTTTAAAGAAATCCTAACATACTGTAAAACACAATAGGAGTCTTATTTCGTTGGCAGTATTCTCCCTGGTGTGTGGACCCCCATAAATTCTCAAAGACAGTTTTCTCCTGGGATAAATTTTTGTTGCATACCCTCATCAGCATGCTGGCTCTCTGTATGAGACCACGTGAGCATCACATAAAGAGTTTGACAAAATTCATAAAGACTGTGTGTGATCCATCTGGAGAAGGACAGCTCTATGGTGTTGATTTAGTCCCCATAAAGAATACTCTCGAGCATGGTTCCACCCTAATATCTTTAACTTAAGCTTCTAACACACCCTCACATCCACATATTTCCCATGGTTGGAAATTTCCTACAAACAGACTGGCAGCATTGCAATGGGTTACCAGCTGTCCTTTGCAATTGCAAAGTTCTACATG
This sequence comes from Hetaerina americana, assembly GCF_022747635.1. Taxonomy (NCBI): domain Eukaryota; kingdom Metazoa; phylum Arthropoda; class Insecta; order Odonata; family Calopterygidae; genus Hetaerina; species Hetaerina americana. The sequence continues at coordinate 85,592,373 of NW_027287095.1, forward strand.
GGACAATTTGAAGAAACAACTAGTGTCCTCCCCCTTGGACTCAATTTGCATGGTGGAAGTATTATTTCTATACTATAGCACGTAGATGATACCTTCATCATGTAGCCTCATGAAGAAGATGCTTTGAATCAATTTCCTCACACATATTGGAAAATTGATATCCCTGCCATACTATGTCACCGTGTTCATTCTTGGAATAATGATCCAATAAAAATTTGAATGAAAACTGGCACATTTTTCTGTTTCATAAACCCTACACTTACTGATAAATGCTTAAATGCCACTTTCAACCAACCCAAATAAGGCATTCTTCCATTACAGAGTGAAAATAGTGTTGGCTGAACCTATTGAACCCTTGCAAAATGGCATCTATTTGCCCCTAAAAAGGACTTTCAATGAGGAAGGGCAAAACAACCAAAGTGGACAATCCCTATCTGGTCCTTAAAAGGGTATTCAGTATGATAGAAGAAACATAGACCAATGGGTAGTCATAAGCTAGGGCCTCTCTGCCTTTTAACTCTGTTTTTAACATTGTCTGATGGGATCTTTTGGATACTCATGAATAACAATATGGAAACTACAAACTGACCTCCAATAAACTTAAAAGATCACTTGATGATTGTAAAAGACAACCTATTGCTCAAGACATGGGCAGTCTATCGCATACATCATGAATGATGGAAAGGTGTACCATAGAGACCTTACCACAGTGTTCACTTTGAGGCTACAACATTATTCCACAAGCCCTTTGGCTTCAGGACCTGCCTTTTGAAGGTCACTGAAAATAATATGGGGAACAGAAATGTGAACCAAATTGGAGGGAATTCTAGAGCAATGATTTGAGGCCTGCACTCCATGTGATTGAGGGAGACAACAAAGGAAAGGAGTGACCTCCTTGCTTGGGCTCAAGAATTTGTGAGAGTTGAATCAGAGAGGGTTATTTTCCTAATTTTGGTATTTAAATCTAAAGACGATGGACACAGGCAGCCTTTGTAATGTCAGGGGCTGAATTCTTAAATCATTTGGAGACACAAGAGAGAAATAATTGTGCAGCTCAAAGAAACAGTTGCAGATGTGTAATTGGAAAAGAACCACCTATAACAATGTACTGCTCTAATGATAGATGCAAATTCAGAAATTGATGTTATATTAATTTTGCATACATTCATGGGAAAAATAAAATATTTTTGATCGTATAACATACATACTTTACTGCACCAGTGTCCAACCTTTAGCATTTCACTCACTCAGGAGTACGTGCCAGGGTGTACAGAACGTATTAGGAAAAGGGACATATTTTATCAGTAAAGCCAATGCCTCATATTTTTGCTACAGTGTATTTTTAATAATCTAAAAATATAAGCATTTTTGTTCAAGTTTTTTCTTTCATCTCAATATTTAGGCATTTTCTTATAATTCCTGTCAAAATATTGACTTAAAAATGAATTGAATAACCTCTGTAGCAATAAAAGGGACATTACAACTTTCACAAAATATTCTCCAAAATTCCAAATATGGAAACTGTGTTAGCTGAAGTAATTAACTCTCCTAGAAGTGATAACAGAGCTAAATACTTTCATTTGCCAAATAAATTTTACCAATTATAGGGAGGACTAGCCATTGGATCGCCTAATATTTCCTTAACCACTTGCAAAGGAATTGATTTAATTCCCATTATTACTTTTTGAAATATGCAAAACCCTTTTAGACATGTGGATGTCACCTTTTCCTGTGAACCTCCTTTTGCGCATTCCACAAATCTATTTTTTCTCGCTCCCTTGACTTCAGTTTCCCTGTATTCTACCTGCCATTTGTGTCTTCAAAATTTCATTGCCTCTTGATATCTCCTACATACATTGTTCCTATTTCATAAAGCATAAAAAAATACACCACTCAACCATTTTCTCTTTATGAATAATTCATGAGTTCCAAACCTAAGAAAATTCTTTGATATATTATTTTTATGTGAAGGATATATCTTATGCTCTACTATGTGAAATTTTGGATTTTCTGAAATACAGGTCTTTATAGTTTTGCTATAATTGCACCACAATGGCACCATACTCAAATTTGTTCCAAACTTAGATAATATGTTTTTTTTGCTCCCCTAGAAATTGTAAGTAGAAATGTAAATGCTCCTTTATCATGAAAATAATTGGTAGAAACTTTGTATTACACTGTTCAATGCAGAAACTCCAGTGGAAATGAGACTAGGCAAACGTTACTAATTTAGTGCCAATGGATTTGAAAATGGTATTGGAATTTTCAGCTAAGCTCTAATTTCCTAATTATATTCATGATGTGATCGGTAAACTGTTGCCTACTAAGGATTTTCAAAGTTTTATATGAAAGTGGTTGTTTTGGGTCAGTTCCATAAGGTTTAAATCATGGTAATAATTCTGGAAACCTTTTCTGCATTTATGTTGATGTGATACTTGGCTTAAGGAATTATATGGTTATGATATCAATAAAGGAGGCATATCTTTTGAAATTTGGCTATAAGTTAGTGGACCAGAACATAAAGTGTCACACAAGTGCATCACATGTGTGTTGAATTTAGAATACGTTCATTCAAACTCAATGAGTGGGTGAATGGATAAGGACGTTTTAATCATTTTGCAGTGTCCATTGAGTGGAGGGTGCCAAACAATCCCAGTACTAATTTTTATGGCTATATGGTTCCCTTGAAGATAGAATCAATATTTGTGTACCCTAATATACTGTCAGCAATATGCCCAGTGCCTTACGGTGAAGGAGTTCCTGTTCCTGAAGCACCAGAAAGTGCTTCTGTGGGCTCAGATGAAAATAAGTTTCTTCAAACAGCAAAGGAGAGCGGTAAAAATCTCCAGGGGACGGAGACTTAATCTTTCACAGCAATCTCTTTTCTTCCAATAATAAGATGACACAGTAAAATTGGTGTTCTCCTCAGAGATATATGTAAAACTTAATAAATATAAGGAGAACTTTTGACATTACAGTTAAATTAATGTAATTATCTACACCACTCCATGAAAGTGACAACATTTTCATCAACCATTTTTTATTAAGGTTCGCTAGGTGATACGTATGAGTGAAATAGCTGCACCAGAAATACTCACTTTACTCAGAAATGTTGGCCCCAAAGACAAGCATTTATCCATCAAATGAAAGATGTTATATATGAACATATTTTTAAGCCAAGCAAAGTTTTGCTTCTTCCGCTCCATTTAAAATCAAGGCTTATGAAGAGTTTTGCAAAAGCATTCAATGTGGAGAGTTTTGCATTCATTAAATTGCATTATTGAAATGTTTATCAGGCTTCAATTTTTTTGTTTTTATCTGAAACTCTCATAATATGAATGCTATTTTCTCAAAAACAAGAGATAATCAATTTTAGCATCATTTTTATGTCCAGGAATTAAAAAGTAAAAAGAAATAATATCCTCTTCAGTATCAACATGGAATTTTCAACATTTGTTGAGAAGTATTATGAATCACAATATATACATACATATTCTTGATGCGGATGATACCAAGTTCTGAATGTGTAAAAGCAAATTTGTATGATATAATACATTACACATCATGTATATACACACACAGACCTGAGGTTAGATAGAAATCTTTATAAAATTTCATAATATTATTGCTTAGAAAACACTTGAGGTAACACATTTTGGTGAGAGGTTGGGAGGTCAGCCTGGTAGTATTTTATATCATAGCTTATTGAGAAGTAAAATGCAAAACAGAGATATTATTTATTAAAGTGTAAATGCTAATGAATAACATGCTAATGAATAAAATAATCCATTTGTATTCTTAGTCTTAGAAATATTACCTAATAATTTATTTTATATAATATGTATTAGTAATCCCTCAATGTGTATAGGATATATATGCGCACCAGCCTTATAAAATCATAAAAAACCAAAATTATTCAAAAAAAGCCATCCAGAGTTACATAAAAATCAAATATATGTCATAATGACAGATATTAAAGTCATGGGAGCTCACATCCTATTATTATAGTTTATATTCACTGAAAAATAACCTAGTTTTAGTAGTGGATTAATAAATGTCCACATATTGTTGTGGATAACACAGTGGATTATAGTTTTGGATGGATACAGCAATGCAACAGTAAAATGATTATTTGCCTCTCCTAACAAAAGATAACGTGATGCCCAACACAACCATAAGCCACTCTTCAATTTCACATACTTCCTCCCTTCATTGCATTCAACATGCCCAATCCTGTTTCGACACCTTCCTGTTTTGTCCAACTCTATCATGGTCTTCGATATCCCATTGCCTATCAATGTGCTTTGGATCCATCTTTCCTGCCTCCTTTGATCTTTCGCAACAATGGTCACTCCTCCCTCACCATGTCTAGCACTACTTGTTTGTTTTCCTATCTATTCATTTCACCATTTCCATTCTTCTCCACACCCACGTTTAATAAGCCCCTAATACGAGAAGAATCCAAGCCCAGTATTTACCTATCATCTTGCTTCAACAACCATGTTTCCATGCTCCATATCGAAGCTTGAACAAGCCTTTTCTTAACATCCTTTCTCAGTCCTAGTCATCTATTCCCTCCTCCTTTTGAAGATCTTTGCCTAACTCAATTCTTCTCATGTCCTAACTACTAACACCATTTTGGTATGGAACACTTCCGAGATAGGTAAACTGTTCCACATGCTCTAGTTTATTAACTCCTACTTTAATTCCAAGAAACTACGACAGATGCCGCAGCAGTAACTTTTGATGGAGTCATCCGCTAATATGCAACAATTTAATATTTAACCTAGCATTTCTCTTTCTCAAAAACTGTATAACCTTTGTTTGGTTAACATTTATTCTCATCCCATACCTATCATAATGACTTTCCAATGATCTCAGTGTTTGAAAACCTGCGGCTGACTGACAAACTAAAGCTTGATCCTTTTCAAACCTGATATTATGAATTGTCTGCAGACTTACATTCCTATGTCCAGTTCTTTCTGTACCTCTTTCCCCATACCCTCATGCTGAAAATCACAAATGATATTGTCTCTCTCCTCTTTCTAACACCGCCCATCCCAGATATGCAATAAAATTAGTGTACGAGCATAATGTGATCTTAAACTTGCAACAATTAACCCAGTATTTACTTAGAAATTCTAAGCAACTGCAGATTAAATATGAGCGATTCTCTATTGAGTCATTAATTGCTTACATTGATATTATGTTTTTCCCAGTCTCTTCTTGTGGTACACCATCACTGCTTGATTGGTACATAGTGGAGATTGAGGCAATACTTCTATTTTCACAAGCTTTCCTTGTCCAACATTCTAATGTGTGACATGACCTATTTTATTGCTCATCCGAGTAATGACAAGTGCCATCTTTTTAGCTTGTGCTGTGTACTTGGGTTATTCTGGGTTTTCGGACATTGATGGTTTATTTCATTGCACAGGGAGGTGCTTGGTGAGCTCTTGGCTGTTGGCCTTCGCACTTTGGAGGGAGTGACAGAGGAGAGTTGGAGAGCTCTCAGCAGCAGGGCACCAACACTGTCAGAGTGTTTTGCAGAATCTCCCAGATTGGCCTGGCTCTTTGAGAGTGGCCTTCTAACATTCTCCACATCGGGTGCAATCAGGGCTACCCGCCGTGGTTGGAAGGTTTTAGACCGCATTGTCCCTCATTTGCTTGATGAACTGGAAAGAGCTCTTGGAGAAAGGGGAATGTGATCAGGTGCACCAAAGGCTGGATTTTCCTTCAAAGGGGAAGAGGAAGTTTTGTTTCATACTGAAGGATGCTCATTGTTAAAAATGAAAATCTTCATTTAGGAGAAAATTAAATGTTAAACCTCACAGTCAAGGCTACTGTCTCCTCATGTTCACTCCATGAATTTTAAGTTATCCTAAAAATTACATAAATATTTCTTCACATTGAAGATTAATAAAAGTTTTCTTTTGTGGAAATAAAGAAAGTGGCATTTTGATTATGAACCTTATTTGATGGTATATAAGATGCACCCTTTTTTCCCAAAGTTGTACTTTCACCTGGGTTTCATATGTGAAGGTTCAAACTCTATGGGTCAATGTTCGATAATGAATGTCATTTTTACCCCATCTGATCGATACTACCAATTTTGACTCCACCATATTTACTTGCATATAATAATTATTAATCAATTGAAAATTTTGTACCTGGAATTAATATTATTAAGCTTATCGCGAAAAATGTGATATGAATATCATATTGCTTGCTCCTGTGATGGCGTAAATGGTGTGAGCAAAGTATCGTAAGACCTTAATCATGCTTTATCGTCACTGATCATGACTAAACAGCATGTGCTCTTCTTATTGAGTGGAATTATTTTTTTTTAATTACCTGGATGGATTAAATGTGCCTTCATGTGGACTTCTAACACTTCTTTTTCTTGCGAGTGCCCTATTCAAATGGTGTTTTTTATATGCCATCAAATACAGTAATTACAGTCAACTAATCTAAATCACACTCGTGTTGACTTAGGTCAACACAACAGCAGCAAATCAGCTAACTGGCAGGTAGCCTTTGTTCAACTATGTGGAACATACACTCAGTATATCTATTACCTGTGACAAATATGCATTATTTCCCCATAGGCTTGGGGGGCAGATATTGCATCACAGCCGATGTGACATTTTTATCTCAGTGAAGTTATTTGTATTAATGTGGAGACGAAGATGTGAGTGCTAGGAAAGTGGAAAATGGAGAGAAATCAGTTTGTAATCAGTGAATGCAGGCAAGGGGCTAATGGTGGGCATGTAGTGCAAAGTGTTTTTGTCAGGTACCAGAGGGCATTTAGACCACAGTTGAGGCCAGCTTAAACTGCTGCAATGGAGCCCGAGAATCATACATGACTGCTACCACCACTGAAATAAGAATTATTTAGAGCATAAAATTCCATACAGAGCCAGTGAGAAACAGTTTAATAAAAATAATTCAGGCTCGTAAATAAAATAAGATCCATTTAGAAACTTTTAGGGTTGTTTTATTTTATTAAAACATTTCATTCAGGGAGTGATTTCAACCCGGAACTCTTACACCAGATGGAAAAAGGAATGAGGATGGACAAGTGGGAAGAGCTGGAAATCAGGATGAATTTAAAAACGGGTCATTTGGTTAGCGATTTATTGTTTGAATACCTCTCCCCAATCCTGGAAGTACCCCTTTACTTCACAGAAAGACTCAACAAACCCCCCCCAACCCCACTATGAACCAACCAATCACCTTTCCTGACACTTAACACCCTCTCCCCCCTCCCCATCAACGCCGATCGCAACCCCACTTTCTTTCTCCTCCTCCCCCTCATGAATGGTATATAAATGGACTGAGACTTGATTAATTTGTACCTGGTGATGATGCTTGAGCGTTGAAACTAGTTGTACGTGAATAAAGGACAGTGGAAAGATACATTGTATTCTTCGTTCAATTCACATGAACTTCCACAAAGTTGATCTGGGAACAATTGAATATTGTTTTAATTTATTCAATATTAGGTTTGTTTCATCTAAATCCACTTTTGTTTGGAATTATGAAACTATTATTCATTTTCTTGTTCTCAATTTAAAATCAAGATATTTCAGATAATATTTTAGGCTAAGAGGTACACTTTGACATACTCTGAATGATGTATATTGTCAGTTATGTCAATCAACCCTCTTGCAGACCAAGTAATGATTTAGGATTCATCTTCAGTCCGCCATTACAAAATAAACATTTTCTTGGGCATGTTTTTAATTTTAAATAATGGTTAAATGAAATTTGAAACAGATTTCTGTTAACTAGAGAGCAAACAATTCAACGGTAGGTTATTAAAAATTATTTTCAACGTAATATGCATGTCATTAAAAACATTTGTACTGAGAAAGATAAGCTCCACAGTCCTGGAAGCATACCTTTCCTTCACGGAGACCTAACTAACCTCCCTCCCACCCCCCCCTAACTAATCGCCTTTCCTGAAGCTAAACACTCCTTCCCATCAATGCTGATCTCAACCCCTCCTCTTCCTCTCCTCTCTCACCCCCACCCCTTACCACACAAGAATGGTATATTAATGGACCGCAACTTGAGTAATTTGCACCTGAAGATGAGACCCAAGCGTTAGTAAAAACTAGTAATACCAAAATAAAGAACAGTGGAAAAATACATTATGTTCCCCATTCCATGAACTTCCCCAAAGTTGAGCCAGAAACCGTCAAGTACAAAGATTAACTCCATTATTAATCGAAAACTCTTGATGAACCAACTTCAAGACCTGGGAAATTGACTTTTAATTTTCATAAAAGGACTACTGCGATTTTTTGGTCTCAGGTTATCATGAATAAGTGAACGTATGATAATAAACAAAATAATGTCAACCCGAAGACAATGAAAACCAATGTGGTGGGAACAAATCTAGAAGGGTTATCAACTGCCATGGTTGACAAATATTTTCAGCTTCAAAATAATTTTATTAAAGTCTGTCACAGTTGGAGTCTTAAACTTTTTAATGTATTACTAATGTCTGGAAATTCCATTGAAGCCATTTAGCTAGGCCATAGATCAGCTCATGAAGTTTCTCAGCTTACATTAATACGCTACCCAAAGAAGTGACTCATTCACCACTGGGCTATAAACAATACCGACGATATTTTGCATCATACCATCACATTGAATATAACACGACTCATTCAGCACTAAGAGAGGACTTATTTACATATGTTTACATAAGTGAAAGCAAATATTTGGTTCATCAAAATTGCTTTTATTTACAGCTATAAAATATAATTAAAGGCAATATGTACATTGATTTATACAAAATTAAGAATGTAAATCGTTGTACCAGTTCACTTACACTTCATATCATGAGTACATACAGAGTGGTAATGTGCAATTTGCACTAAAATGACAATTATGATTGTTGAGCACATAGCACTCTCACACAAACATACACATCCATTAATTTGATGAATCAGATTATATATTTTCAATGATTCCATCCAAGAATCAATTTTTTTTTTGCATTACGAATATAAAAAGTCTACTTCATATTCTATAAGTAGTTCCAAGTAAGCCAGCTACCATATTGTTGACTTTACAATAATATGTATGTACAAAAAATGGACTGCATGCTTTCAGCAATATGTAATCCTAGTTTTGTGCTGGAGGAAGTAGTCAAATTCACAGCCATTCTTAACAAGTGAAATATATTCACAGCCCCCTTGAGCCACACTTATGAAATTAAACTAAAAATCATTTTTATTTTGGGTCCGACAAAAATGCAGTGGTAATAGATCTGTCCAAAATGCAAGTTAAGGGAATCCACTGGGGACATACCTACAAGGTTCCAACAAAGACTAAATTTAAAAAACCAATCAGTTATTGATGTTAATGCCTTGATACACCTGCCCACACGTTTCAATATCACATTAGCATATTCGAACAAAGAAATTGTATTGAAAGAAATAATTACTGAGCATTAAAAAAAAAAAAATAAGACTTCCTCTTACACACAGACACTGAACAATGGCAAGTAGTAATGTACACATACTACTTAAAAAGAGACAGCATGTGAACAACATTAAATTCAAGAACAATTTCACTCAAACGATAAAATACATATGGGCTAATAATAATTTTGCATGTGAAAATGCAAACGACAATATCATCTGTAAGATTACAATACCAGCATCAAAATATTTAAGCCACAGAAATAATTTGTACATTCTGTTCTGCAAGCATGTTATCAGCCAACATTACTTCCCTTTAGCACAGGATACCTGACCGAAATGGAACAAAATTGTTTTATCAAACAGTCCATAGTCAAAAACGTGATTTCAAAACAAGCTGCTTTTTTTTTAGACTAGGAGCTGGTAGCATCTCGAGAACATTGGCTCATTCAGATCAAACTTCCAAAAACTGGAAAATTCAAGCATCTACCTAAATGCTTTTAAGTCTTGAATCGTAGATGAATACACTCATAAAATCTACTAAAAAGGTAAAACCCTGCCAGTCTAGATCCCAGACTGCCTACTTAAGATCTGTTTGGAGGTAGAGGGTGGATTCTTTCAACATTAGAAAGTGCTTAGTTATACAATAACTTGGAAGCATATAAGAGAAGAGAATTTAAAGATAAAAAGAGAGATTTCTAATCCATCAATTAGCATTCAATCTACTCATGATTTGAAGTTGACATTTGCAGTTATGATAGCTAAATTGCTTTAAAAAAGTATTCACTTGGTGAAAACGCCATCTGGCATCAATGCAAATTTACCAAGACTGCAGAGGACAACCCTTTATTTGAAATAAAAAAACAACATGTGGAATAGGCTTTGAACAAGGCACATCAAATATAATTAATATTCCAATGTCTCATCCTGTCCCCAGACTCCAAGAAAAAGAAATATGATGGGATAAAAATAAATAATTAACCAACGATGTAGATGCTTTAAAGAAATGAGCATATACAAACAGTTTTGAAATACAAATATAAATTATATACACGGAGTGAAATGAATTGGAAAAATGATTATTTCACAATCAGCAGTAGTGCTCGGAGGGTTTTTCAACACTCTGACATGTGTCTCCATGTATATACAGATGTATGGTATAATTAGAGTGTGCACAAATGCATATCACACCTCACCCCCCGACTAGTTTCTGGAACACCAGTGCTTATTCTCTATAAAAGAATTTATAATCTTACAACAAGAATAAAAAGGACCTCATTGACACTAATTTAGTGAGAGATCTACTTGATTGTGGTCGTGCAATGATACGTTTGCTTCAATATTTTGCTGCTCCTTCAACAATTAACTACAACTGCCCTATTTCAAAAATGCAGCCAACTTTTCTTGTTGCTCGATTAACTATTATCACCTAAGAAATTTGTAATCCAATGGAAATATTTCTGATACCCTTGGCACTACTACCAAGGTTTAAACATCGCCATATGTAACAAGGTCAGAACTCAACCAAGAAGTTAAGTTGTAGTTGTGTTACTGAGTTCATTTTGGAGTATTACATGCTGAGACTGGAATCAACGGCCACACACAATTTTCATTTATAGGAAACAGTCTCATGGTGTGACTTTGTGAAAACCTTTGAATAATATGTACTGAATTTAAAAAAAAAGTTTTCATTGTTACATTGATTCTGATAGAAAATCTACCATAGTTTAAAAACATAGCATCATCATTTTAAGTGCTAAAAAGAGATCAGTAGCTTGGATTGTGTACAAACAAAGGGAGGGAAATGTGGGTCGGTTATTTAGAGGGGGGTTGGAATTATTTCTGCAATGAATGCATTGTTCTCTCGTCAGTTACAAAAATGCCTTGAGTATTTTTTTTTTAATTCTTCTTTTCGAGGTTCCAATTAGACACTCTTTTTTTTGAAAATGTTCATCACTATCTGTGTTGACAAAATATTATCAACAATAGATAGGAAATGATTGAAGTAGAAAAAAAAAACGATGCCTACAAGTTTCTTCACAAGTGCATAATCATTGATTTGTATTAAGGATGACCACACATACTCCACTTTAAAAGGTTGATCAGTGTGTCATATATTAATTTCCATGCATACACTCGACATTTCACAGGAAAAATCCATGCAGTAACTTAACGAATATTTCTCAAAGACCAAAATAATGCCCACCCTCTTTTGTTCACCTGCGATCCTTCAGGTTGACATTAGAGAATGGTAACTGATGGGCATTGTGACAACAGATGATAGATATTTTAGTACCATAAGGGTGTGGTAATGCAATTTAACCTATTTCATCATCATTGTGACCAGTGAAGCATTACACTGGTCTCATACAAATTGAAAAGATCAAGGCATTGATTGAGCCAAACACCACACTGATGTCGCATGGATAGCTAATCTTGTCCCCGCACCAATTTCTTAAGAGAGATTTCTCCCAAGGATTGATTTGCCCATGCTTTAAGGCTTCATGTGAAGTTGTTTTGAATGATCTACTCTATTATTGTTTTCTTTTCACATAAAATAAATCACTGGAAATGATTCAATTCAATGGCCACAAATAGAGAATGCAAGGAATAGCCACCAAAGCAACCACAATTCAAAATGTAGGACCAATTAATTTACATCCAAGTAACTTCTAAGAGATTATCTTACAAATACCTGAACCTAGCAATATATATGATTTTTAATTGCAAATACTCTGATTTGTTCAATAAAATTACAATCCCTTGCAACATACTTGGTGTGAGATAGTCACTGGCATATGCATACAGTTTCATGATATGTATACCAGAGAGCTAAATTAGCAATAACCTCGTCGTACGGCACTCAAAAGATTAAGTTCCTAATATCATTTCTTTCCTGAGAAACCCTAAGACTGCAAGTTCTCACTTCTAGTTTATGGATTTAACTCTCTTAATAACATTTACAGTCAAATAATTCACATACACAGTGAACGCCATTAAGTAATGGTAAGGAATCAGATTATAAAATGCTTGGCATGGGAATTTAGTCACCATTAAATAAAACGAGCAAATTCACAATGAGCACGAAGACAGCATAAAAATGCACTCTTTGAACATACACTTCAATATGGCATGATCTCTTCATAAGGCTAATGGCACGTTTAACTAATCGCTACGCTTACTTCAATTTTACAACCTAGCTGAGTATGTTTCTTTACAAAATTATGCATAAATCTAATGAATGATAACTTACTCTCAAGGGGTTAATAAAAAAGTACTTCCTGATTCGGATACGGAGATCAACACAACAGTCCTGTCTCCCGCTTACAAACAGTTGACATAATATCCATTCTTGAAGGAGCATTGATTTCATCACAGAAGTTACCAGTTTTGTATGCCCACGTGTAGACAGCAAAACATACAATGACTTGAAAATCATGCCGTTCAAATAGACACGAGGAAAAAAGATCAAGAAATGAGCATACTTTCAACATACACAAATTTAAAAGTTGCGAAAAAGCCGTTGCAAATGGAAAAAAACACTCTCTTCATAAAAAGCTGACTAGTGTATACAGCTGGGTCATAAATAAGGGGAAAACTGACACGGCAAAATCTTGACTAATGATACAATGTACACACAAAAATATTTCACACACCAATAACAAGTTGCAACAAAAATTAAAATGGGAAGTAAAATGATGACTAGACAAGAAATAGCAAATTGGGCTGCAGTGAAATATATCTGATATATTAATCTGCAATACTTCGAAAACCTTAAGCCCATGATATCCCATTTAAAAGCCTGAAATTTGTTAAGCTTCTAGTTAAATAAAGGAAGATGATAAAAATCATACCCTCTCCTCCCTTTAACAGCTAAGTATATGTACACTACGTGATACGCCCCCGGAATGAAACAGATGAAGCCAGCTATGAAGAACACAAAACCTTGAATCCCCGTAAGTGGCAAGCACACTACCACAACACCGGTGACAAGGAGTCCTGGAAAACAAATTTCTTCTCAGCCAAATATCAAGACACAATGCAAGTATCAAAATGCAAATTTATGACATACCAATTCCAATGATGAGCAAAACAAATGCGGCGAGAACCATTTTCCAATTCTCTCGTATTTTGGGATGATGCCAACAAGATTTTGATGGATCAAACATTCCTGTATAATAACTTCCATCCTGTATCAAGGAATCGCTATCCCTTGAGGCCGTCTATCATAAGTAATAAAGTTAAATTTCCTTAGCGTGACTGACATTTAAAAGCAATCGCTTCCACGGCTTATATTTAGGTACTTCCAACACAATACTTACATCTTCCGGTAGTTTCATTTTTGTAGCAGTACTTGTAACTGTACGAGAACATTTGTTGGGGTCTTCAATTCTGACTACTATACTATCTTCAGGAATAACATGCCTGTTTTTTGGCTTGAGCGGAGACCGCTCTGTGGTGGACCCGTACACTCGTATTGCGTCGTCATTTTCTTCCTCAAATGCATCATCTATTGAAAACCTATCCTTCTGGTTGCCCATTAACCCTGCCATTTTCAATTATTGACTTTGCTGCAGACAACATTCGTACACTTTACAAAATACACGCCTCCCTCATCACACTCGCACATTACTCATGAAATGAATCAACTTTGACTTCTCGGAACACATACTCCACCCACGTAACTCAAGCAAACATTCAGCAACTTGCACGCGAGTGACATCTACCGTCGAAAAAGTGTTTTTACTCACGGGTGGTGCTGCTCTTGTTGAGTCGCTCCGATGGAGTTGATCTTTCTCATGAATCAGTGGATCCCCGTACACAGTTAATATGACGATCGTGACAGGATAAATAATCTCTTTCGTTTTATATTTTCCTGTACCATTATTCCATTCTTCTTCGCACGCCCTTGGGATCCTTAGAATTTTCATGGAAGTATGATTCCGCATCTCCCGCTCTGAACTGTTCTTCTTGTAATAATCAGTAGACAAATGGAAGGTTAAAGAAATAATGCCGTATTTTTGTCAGTACAAAGTTTTATAGGAAGAATAATGTAAGGAATTTCTTTATTGCAAGCAAAAAAGATTAGCGGGCAGAAACAAGATTAACGAGCATAATTTTTCCCTTAACGTTTAATGAAAGTTTAACTAAAGGAGGAAATATTGCAAAATTTCTACCTTTTAGTTGCAAAAAATACATATACAGATAAATAAATTAATATTTTCGAGAAATTCCTCCATCGTTTTCACTTTGTTATCACGGAGAATACGCATACTATATAGGAATGTTTCCTGCTTTCTTTTTTTGACAGCCGTAGATACGTTCTTCTATTAGTTAGTTGGCAAATGACGAAAAAATATTTGTCGTGTGCATTAGAACTCCGTCGCAGCATCACTTTAGTGGAAATTCCTCATCATTAGATCTTTGAACCATCTAAAAATTTCAATGGTGAGTTTTTTGGGCTCCTTACCTTGGGAAATTGGCTATTCGATACAAAAGAGTTTGGAATAATCTTGAGCATAACTTATTTATATAAGCATAATCCATTGACAGCCCTGTAATATTTTTGCTACCTTTCTATTTGTTCCATGCAACACATATCCAACTCCTTTTTTTCATTTTTCTGGCAGAAACGCCACCAGCCAAATGACCCTAATCTCACTGTTCATTTGTTAGTAGTAGTTTACCCATAATCATGGGATTAAGGATATGTTTTAACATTGATTACATGAAATATAGGAGTAGTTTTAGGGGAAGCGACCAGCAGTTAAGTCATTTGCGCCATTAGGGATGGGTGGGAAAGGATGAAGGGTGGAGAGAAACCCGACGTCGGCATTGGCCTACTCTTAACGAAAGGAGCCATAGGGTCCGCAGCTTTTTTAAAGTTCCATCCGACGGAAGGCGCACTCACTCTAAGCTATCTCCACAAAGCACCTTAAGCAGGGACCGGGATACCACTGAAAACATCTGCCGTCTCCAGGATTCGAACCCAGGCCCTCTCGGTGGGAAGCCAGAACGTTAGTTCCCGCACCATCCCGATCCCCCTGTTCATTTGGGCTTTATCATTATCGGCGGCGTAATGCGCCATTGTATTCCTCATTCCTCAGGCGAGTGTGCTGATGGCGGTAAACACATACACGGAGTTAATGAACAATGATTTTTTTTTCATAACCTTTGCACATATTATTGGTTGAACAAGTGACATTTTAGACTTACGAGGACGTAAACAGTGTAATCGGCAAGTCTACATTAATATTTTTATCATGGGCGCGTTAGTTTCTTTGTCAATTTTCCCACCACCTAAACCGTTCCAAATACTTCTAGCAAATTAATTTTTGATATAAATGTAGAACCCATATGACCGTTTGAAAAACTTGGAAGGAGAATGGTATGCAACAAGTGAATATGCTGTCTTCCACGTCTCAAACGTCGTGTGTGTTGCGTAACTTCAGGATGGTGATAAAATCCCGTTCCTATATAATAATAAGGAGAATAATATGATATATTTTGGCGAGTAAAACTGCCACTGATTCTGATAAACTGAGTGGAATTCATGAGTAATAAAACACTGAAAAAAATGGCAGTTTGCTTCCCAAGAGATTGATCATTGTCGGGGTAGTCCTTTTCAATCCAAAGTTGAATGATAGTCGAACATTTTAACTTGAGATGGGGTCTTAAGTTGGAATTGTAAGGATAATATTTTAATACATACATCTATCGACCGATACGAAAGATTTCAAAACATTTCGATGAAAATTCAACACTATCCAGAAAAATTTTTTTGCCTAATAATCTATTTAGATACTGTGTCATCCACAACATTTTCTTCTATCGTCCATTTATTCTTCCGTACATTCATCTGTGTAGCATAAAATCGTGCATTAAATAGAGTCAATGGTTCAGTCGCCGAAAAGATTGTCGTTTGTAATTGTTTCATTTGCTCTTGAGCGCAAGCTTAGATTACGTTGCACGGAAGTGAAGGGCTTTCAATATGGCGTCATGAATCCGCTGAAGTAAAAATTTTTTTCTCACAGGTGAAAGGACCGTTTACTTTCCGAAGAGTGATATTCATTTCAGGTGGATGTAGAGAAGGAACGAATGCGCATTGAGTCACAGGCAATCGTTATTCTGAGAGATTTAGCCCTGTAATTAACCACTGGCATTCAATATAATATTTCTATTTGAAAACTCCATTTCAATGTTTCGTGATACGTAAAATTACCCGAGTTCAGTGACATTCGTGATTACCGATTTTTCTATCCGCCCCTATGATATTTTTTATTACCTACTCTTTTTAGATTTTCAATTTGGGGTATTTTAGACCGGTTTCCTGACCACTGCAGTAGATAAGCGCTGCCTGAGGTAATCTGGGCCCTCCCCTCTCAGCTACGCTTGTGCTTCGACTCGGACGATGATGGGAAATGTTTCACAAACTTTTTAAGCAATTAGTTCACACTAAGCTTACCATTTCCAGTACTTCCAAATATTAATTAACAAAATTGTCAGCACCGGAATTTGCCAAATTCATAGTAAAAATTGAAATTCTTAAATAAGATGACGGGCGACAGTTACTTGTAAATTAAGACCAGCCATTATTATTTACTCAAAAATTTAATTATCCCATTTATAATCAAACACGCCTTTCTTATCTTGCCTATAAACCTCCAATGGATAAGAATACATATATTTTAAAAGGCTACTCCGTCCAGGTTTTGTATTCTGCGTTCATTCGACTGAAGGAGGTTGTAATCAAACGTTTAGACAGGTTCCATGCTGGTCGTGTTCATCCCTACTATTCCAAAACGTTCGATGGGAGCCGAAATTCCACTTGACTGCGACTTTAACCGACATTGCTCAAGAAGCGTAACGATTTCGAAACGTTACGCTTCCAATCATTAAAAAAGATTCATGCAAACGTATTCTTCTCGACGTTTCTTTTATAGGAATGGTTGCGATATGAAAGGGTATGATTTTAGACATATAGAGGAACCCTATCCTCTATGACTCAAGCTTTTAATAGGACAGTCAATCAAAGTGCACTGCCGAATGCATTGGAAAGTCAGCGCGATAGGTATGGGATGAGAATCAATCTAAATAAAAATAGGATTGTGAGATTTCATAGAATGAGGAAGGCTATGTAAAACTTTAGAATAGGAGAGCAAAAACTAAAGCGGACTTAACAGTTTACTGCTGTCTTTTCCCTTCCTTTGGCAGTATTTTATTTTATTTATCCTGGCAGTGTTTTGGATCACAAAGGTCAAAGATGTCATCAGCAGAAACGCAAGAACGCTATCACAATGAAGATAAATTTGATAACAGGGATATTGAGTAAGGATGTAAGGTAAAAAAGTTTACATGGAGCGTGGTTTGTTAAGGACGGAAACTTGGCCATAAAAGCGAGATGCTGGGCGTCGATTTGAGGCTTTTGAGATGTGAGTGTGGAGAAGGAAGAAAAGAGTGAAGCAAACAGGAAGAATAACAAACGAGGAAGTGCTAGGCATGATGGACGACAAGAGAGGATTGTTGAGGGAAATCCAAAGAAGGAAGGTAAGATGGATGCGGAGCATTTTTGATTGGCGATGAAATGTTGGATGCTGGGGTAGAGGGGAGATCGTTAGACAAGTGAGGAATGAGTGGGATCGACGCCTTTGAGATGTGGGCGTGGAGAAAAATAGAAACGATAAATTTAGATGGAAAGGAAGGCATACGATACATTTTCAAGTGCGGTAGGGGAAGAAATTATCTTATCCTCTTAGGATAAATTTGAAGAAGGCAGGACACGTAGATGTTAGAAATTCGTACTGCGAGGTGGTAATAGAGGAGAGAACCTTGGGAGAATGAAGTAGAAATTGGATATTGTATACTCAAAGACTTTGAAAACTTTTGAAAACTAACAAACAATTTGGATTTTATTCAGGCAGAAAATATGCAGAGTTAGAGAGCAAGCTCTACACCATGTTGCGTAGCTCAGGGTTTAAGAATTTTTGTGTCATGTAGTATTTGTAATATAATATTTGGCAATGGGCTTGGGAGAATTGTAGTTTTGCAGTTTTAGGGTCGGTCGAAATCCTACCCCAACCCGGTAGACTTCTTTTAATTATAACAATATATATATATATATAATATATATATATATATATATATATATATATATATATATATATATATATATATATAATGACTATTTACTTAAAACAAGGGCAGAAAATCAGTTAAAAAAGAAAATATAATAACAATTTTCCGCTAGATAATAGTTATCTAGCGGAAAGTTGTTAATATATTATATAGCCGACCCCGGTGGCGGCGGGGTAACGTCCTCGTCTGCCATTCCAAGGGTCGCGGGTTCGATTCCCGCCTGGGTGAATTTCCCTCCATCTAGGGCTTGGGTGTTTGCAAATGTGACCATTGTTATCGTTGTTAATAGTTCGATGTAAAGGCCAAAATGTGCTGTTTTCGGAC
Organism: Hetaerina americana; assembly: GCF_022747635.1. Classification (NCBI taxonomy): domain Eukaryota; kingdom Metazoa; phylum Arthropoda; class Insecta; order Odonata; family Calopterygidae; genus Hetaerina; species Hetaerina americana. The sequence continues at coordinate 85,611,269 of NW_027287095.1, forward strand.
TAATACTGAATAAATAAATAAACAAAAATTTATTATGTTTGAATTCCACCACATCACGCCTTCAACTACTCAATTTAGAACATGAGTTTATTTAGATTATGGTGAATCAGGTTTTTCATTGGCAACTCGAGATGTCTTCTCCAGGTTCAATACTTTCATTAAATTTTATTTCTCACGAAACAATGGTTATATCGATGAATTTAATGAAGATGTATCTCAATACTGTAGTGGTTATTGACCACCATCTGTTTGACTAATTTCATTCATGTCTTCATAATAATTTGAACAGAAGAGGAAGTTCAACATCAAATAATTGATAGTCGCAAAAATTGATAAGATTTTACAATGTTAAATACAATTATGGTGGAAGAATGCCCGGTGGTCCGCATTTCGGGAACGATTTTGGCTAATTGCTTCGCAGAATTGCTATCGAATTTATTATTCATACTATGTGCTTTTCTGTTCCACGTGAGATTCTAGTATTCCACATGTAGAGAGCCTCTTCGAGCACAATCGCCGCAAATTCATTGGGGAACGGAGCTAACTGTGAAGAGCATATCTATCCTTTCCTTCTAGAACAAGGGCTAATTACCAACTTTGGTTTCGTGATTTTAACTCTCGAATTCGTAGCAACCTACTGCCACCAGCCCTCGCTTCGGATTCGTGAGGGATAATCCCCTGCTGCTCATTATTCCTGCGGCTACATCTCGTCGAAAAACTCTCCGTGTGGCATAGCCAGCGTATGGATTCGTCCTATCCGAGGAATGACCCCTAGTTCGCTGGGGGAGGGAGTGGAGAGACGTCCAAGGCGATTTCGTGGGCGGAAGCTATGAGGCTATGAGGATTTTCTGCACGAAATTGAAGCAGGGTTGTTCGGTTTTACCCACATTGGTGAAAAGATATCACGAAAAAACAGGAAAGCACGATCCTGGACAAATTAAAAGTTTTTTCCAGTTTCCCCACTTCTAAGCGTCCTTACGGAATTTTGAAACTATGTAACTTCTTATTCAATGCATAGACGATTTTCAAATGCAAATGTTTATTGTTTTAATATTTACTTTTGCCAAATGAATTTTTTTTCATATTCATGTTGCGGATATCTTTTTGCATTCATCTTCGTATCACAACATTGATATAATTCTCATCTCATACTATGGAATGCAACGCAGCGTGTGCAACGAAATAAACGCCCTGTTGTCTTCCGTGTGTTGTTTTCTGTTAACAATCGAGTCTCATAACCTAGAGGAGAGTCATTGACATATTCCTGATGTAATTAGGAGTATATCTGCATTATTTGGTACAAATGCAGTATTTTGCACTCTAGAGTACGAAACATATGTATGCATACACTCACACCTGCGAGAAAACAAAAAAAATGGGGTAGAAAGACAACCCTGGATTAAGAAGAGCTCTGAATTATTTTGCATTTATTTTTTTGGCATCCTAACTTGATTAGAGACCCAAGTATTATGTGCATATATATTTGCAGTGATAATAGATACACGTATTTTCATTCATTTCGTGGATCAACGACAGTGATCAAGACGAATGTTTCGCGTTTGCCACATGGGAACGTGCAGTTCACATAGAAAGTTATTGGAAGGATATCATTACATCTGGTACCAATAGAATGTTCATTAATAGGAAGTGATTGCGGATTTTTCGTTTATTTTCAGTTTTTTTAACTACGCCTTGGGTATGTGATAGCGCGTTTGATGTATGCAATAAATTTAAGGGATAATATGTAAGATGTGGATGCAGGAAAATGAGAATCAGAATTGGGTAATGACACATTGAACGTTATGAAAAAAAAGTTGATTTTATCGAATAACTCTTTAATTTATGCTTTCTACTGAATCTTCGATGCAACACGTGTTTTTATTAGAATCCCTCAACTCAATACTTTAGTTGTGAAAAAGTTAAATTGTCAGTCGCAAGGGTATCCTCATACAATTATTTTGAATTCGAAATCATTGCGAAGGGAAAGAAAAAAATAACGTGAAGGCAATTAAAATTTAACGAAATACTTCTAAATTATCTAAAGAGAAATAAAACCTTTCCTCAACTTCTACATGGTTAAGTCTTTTCTTTGAGAAGTGGACTAATACTCAAATTTTTGACGTGGATTTTTGCAGCGGTCAAAGAATTTCTGTTGAATTAACTTAAGGATAAAGCTAAAAGTTAATTTTAATTTAACTTTAACTTGAATTAAATGGGTCTAGCTTAGAACTAAACTTAGTTAAAACTCCATTACCTTTTACCTGAGTGATTGAAACTGAATTACCTTTTGCGGCTAACTTCCCCGAGTGCGTTGAGAACCACCGCAATAAAAAGTCCAAAGGGTGAATGCTGATGAGCGAAGGGAGCAAGCAACTCTCCGATGCGGTCAGGGAAATTCACACTTTGAAGGGGAGCTAATAAGGGGAGGAGGAGGGGGGGGAGCTTAGTTTCTTTGCGGCCGTCCTTAAATTACGTAAGACCCCTTTCGCCTTTTATTATCTCTCCTTTGTAAGGACCCGTATGATGTGAACCCCTTCTTCTTACGTAATTACCTTGTGCTATGATCAATATCAAAGAGGCAGCATTCCTGAAAATAGAGTATTTAAAGCTTTTTGCGGTGCGATTACTGGTTTTCGTGCTTTCATTTACGTCCTTCCATTTCGTGCTTTTTTATTTTTACGTGATTGCACTGAAAAAGTACACTGAATTGAATGAAAACTTGTTCTTTTATAACTGTAGTGCTATTAGAATACACGAAAGGAAAGGAAACGAGCGTTTCGGAACTCCTTTAATAGGTTGATGATTGCTTAAATACATTTGGAGCGACATATTATTTCAAGAAGAGAGAAGAACCCAAGCCTTGTATACAACTATCATCTTGCTTCAACAAACATGTTTCCATGCTCCATATCTAAGTTTGAACAAGCCTTGTCTTAACATCCTTTCTCAAAGTCTTCTATTGCCTCCTCCTTTTGCAATTCTTTGCATAACTCAATTCTTCTTATGACCTCATTACTTAGATCTTTTGGGTCCAGGACACTTCCAAGATAGGTAAACTGTTCCACATGCTCTAGTTTATAAACTCCTATTTTGATTCCCAGAAACTGCAGGAGATACCACAGCAGTAACTTTTGATGGAGTCATCCGCTAATGTGCGTTGCAATGCAACGATTTCAGAGTGTAAAAATCTACTTTAAGATTTCAGAGTTCATCTAGGACGATGAAAAATCATTTATTTATTAACAATGGCTAAAATAAGGATCCCCACGGACCAATCTCTCTCACCCCTCAGTAAGGAAACACGAAAATGGCACAACTATCCTCCTCCCTAAAAGCCTTATGCAATTGAAGGACAGTTACTTTCCCCCTTGTGGTTTCCCCAAGGAGTTCCTCCCGCCGGAAAATCGCCCCCACGGGGATCATAACTGCACTTATCATCAAAGGTATCACCCTGTGATTTGAACCTAGGGCGCCCCTGTCAGGTGTGGAAAGCTCTGTTCCTTTAAGGATACGCTACAGATGTTGATTTATGCGGAATTGAAAGATAGAGAAAAGCACAGGTTTTCGTGTGGAGTAATGGTGGAGAGGCCAATCGGTGCCTGGACTAAACCTAGCTTAATATCGAGTTGCCTAAGGGTCACGAAGATGAACGTCCTATTTGACGGACAAAGTGATGGGAGAAATGATTGAACACATCCCAAACGGAACACCTTTCCTCGTTCCATTGGACGATTCAATGTATCTATAGCTGTATCTGGCCCAACTAGTCCACATTTTCCTTTTGAGTGTTCTAAATTTGACGTCAAACCTTAGGAGAGCACATTTTCCTCAGAAGACCTTCCCCATGACTCACGAGACGCAGGCCATAGACGTGCGCTGTCCGTAGGTAATTCTCCCGTTACTGACCGCAGCGGTTGACACGTCGTGACGGGTGTGATACTGGAATTCGTGACGCGCCTCGAAACTCGAGACCGAACGAGATTATTGAGAGTAAGTTCCCTTGGTGAATCCTAATTCGGGGTTATTTTACTTCGTCTACTTCGAGAGGAAGTAGACGAAGGGAGAGGGTTGAAGGTTCTGCATGAATATCAAAGGAGAAAACCGTAATATTATATTTTTATTTAATATAGAAGGCGAGAAAAGTGGATGCAGAAGATCGCTGAATGAATAAACTATATTTTCACAAAAAATTTCTTTCGGTACTATGGTAAAGTTGATGTCGCCGGTGAGTCGAAACTGGTAGCACCGTAATAAATTTCGGTACTAGTAATAAATTTCGGAAGCATCGTGATAAATTTATTATGGAAATATAAAAAGTTGCCACATTCAGTGATCGTGAATTTTAATAAATGTAACCCTGAAACATTTAAATTCGATTCAGGAGATGTTGGTCGGCAGTGGAAAGCTGAAATCTGTGATAGAGAGGGGAATGATGGGAATTGCGGAGTTAAAGTACGCGTTACCAAACCGTAGGGCCCGGGTTCAAATCCCGGAGAAGTTGCAGAATTTTTCGAATTCTACCCCGATCCTTACTTGGTATGCCATGTGTACAGCAGGACTTCGAGTGTAAGTACGCCGTCCGTCGGATGGGACGTTGAATTTTGTTACCCCTCGGTGCCTTTCCCTATTGAAAGGAAGCGAAGGCCGACATCGGTTCTCTCTCTCTCTCTCTAATATTTTCTCCAATTCCCTGGATATCCTAGCTCTGTAAAACTACTCGATGGCGAAATATTAATGAATTAATCAAATCACAGTCGCGCAAATGACTTCACCTAACGATCTCTCACCTCCTAATAGCTGCTACCACAAACGTATAAATAGATAGAGATAGGGGCATGAAAATAATATTCAAGTGGGACAGAATGAAGGGCGGTAGAAAGTATGCGGAGTTGAAGAATGATTACTTGTAATAAGGCGTATAAAATCATTGAGTGTCGTGTAAGACTGTAGCATTGTCCAAAATTTCCCCTGGGTTTTTAAGAAATACTCAAGATGCTTCATGCATTCAACGAATACTGTAAACAAGCCAAATTAGAGAGAAAATGTGTGCCCAGGAGAATGCTTTCCGTTTTTTACAGCATCATACCATAAGTTGACCACTGAAGCTGGGATATCCTTATGTTCTTTTTGCATTTTGTGGAACGCCGCCACAGTTCAAACAGCTTGTGTTCTGGGTATTTATTTGATCTATCATTTTATTATTTTTGGTTTACAAGAAAGACTCCTCGCCATGTTTTATGGGGAACGCGAGCCAAAATTCATTTTTTTATTTTTTTAAAAATTGTTATTCATACGAGGGTTGCTACTTATATTTTGGGTCTTATAATGAAAAAATAGTAATTTACATGGATTGTTGAAAATGGCTTTATTGCTTTTCGAAGTATTCCATCAATACAATTTTGCATGCACTGGAACTCATTTTCGTAACACTTTTTCCACTCCGATTGAGTTCCACATGGTTTTTGAACGCATCAACGGCTTCTTAAGGCGCCGAAAAACGTTGGCCACGTAATTTTTTCTTGATAAACGGGAATAAAAAGAAGTCATTTGCTGCTAAATCAGGGCTATACGGAGGGGGACCCATCAATTCGACGTTTTGGCCAGTCGAATAGGTAGTTGTTTCAGCCGATCGGTGAGAGCCATGATTGTTATGATGAAGAATGATCCTTCGTTGCCGCTTACTTTTCCGTATTTTACCAAGCACTTCTGGCAAATAAATGCCCGTATACCATTAAGAATTTACGGTTCTACGTTGCGCTAACGGTACGGATTCTACATGTCCAGTTATTCCGATGAAACAGGCGATCATTTGCTTCGATGTGCTTCGTACACGAATCACTTTCGTCGGATTTGGCTCGTCTTGGAAGACCCATACAGAGGATTGCTGTTTTGTTTCGGGCTCATACGCAGAGGTCCAAGATTCGTCACCTGTTTAGATGTTATACACAGGTTTTGATGTACCGCGATTGTATTTCTTGAGCATTTCTTTGCACCAATTGACACGAGCATCTTTTTGAGCTTTGGTCAAATTATACGTGATTCAAAGCGGACAAATTGTTTTCACAGCTAAATGTTGACACAATATCTTATTGATGAACATCATACAAACCCTCAAGGATGCCTCAATCTCACGATTAGTTACATGACGATCTCTTTATACTAGTTCTTGCACAGCAGCAATATTTTCTGGCACAACAACTTATTTCGGACGACCTTCACGACTTTCGTCACTGAGTGAACGGCGGCCATGACGGAATTAGTTATACCAGCGTTTTACAGCGGCAAAGGATGGGGCTTCATCGCCAAAAGTGGAAGTAAGTTGATCGATGCACTCCTGTCTTGCCGTATCCACGTCGAAAGTCGTAAAAAATCATCGCACGAAAGTGTTAACTCCATTTTTTCGCTGAGACAAAATTTTGAGTCACTGTAAACAACACAAGTTATGATCATACGACAAAATGTACGGAAAGAAGTTAGCGTTAAAATGGTTAAACTTTCGGATGGAAACGTCAGATAGCGCCGAAAGCACTTAGTATTGTCAAGGCTCAAAATATAAATAGAAACCCTCGTATCTACGAAGCCAATCCACTTTGTGGAGCGTGGGCTTAACGAAGCACATGTTTGATGTCGGAATATAAATTCAAAATAAATTTAAATATAAAAGAGTTAATTCACTCTCTCAGTTCGAAATAAAAGAAATATAAAGGCTAAGGTAAGCATTAAAATAGGAGGCCAAAACCAGAGCAGGCGGAATAGTTTACGTACGGTATCTAGGAAAGGTTTTGAACCAACATGGTCTAAGTAGTAGTGACGTAGGGAGAAGAATTGCGCTAGGGGAGGAGGATGTCATAAGGAGGAGGGAATAGATGACAGGGTCGCTGAGCAAGGATGTTAAGAAAAGGCTCGTCATAACATTGTTACGGTGCGTAGTTATGTGCGGAGTGGAAACTTGGCACGTATGCTAATTTTTTCTACGAAAGTACTTACAAGTAACAAGTCAATCAGCCTAAATGTTCTCATGCACAAGCAAGATTTACGGTTTTATACGGAATAACTTCGCTGCGTTGCGTTCAGAAGTCACCACCAACCCTTCTGCAAAAGAGTCGTACTGAGCATCTCCCCTTTCAGGAGTGACTTCACTAATCGGTGGGCCTTTTCGTTGCCTTATAAGTCACGAATTTACAACGCTAACTCTTTCACTTCATGAGGAGCAGGCAGTTATTGGTTCTGTGCGTTATCACTCGACCCTCTTGTGTATTTTGGTCATCGACGAAACATTTCGTTTCCTCATCCCCTTTCGTAGACCGTTAGTGTTGGGAGCGTCCACTTCATTAAGACACCTGTTTGCACTCTCGAGGAGACTTGGCCAAAGCACTCTGAATAGAATGCTGTTGTCCAGGTGCTACAAGTCTTGACCCACTCACAGTAGTAGTTTTGAGGGGAGGCGACCGACAGCTAAGGTCATTTGCGCCATAGGAGATGGACAGGAAAGGATGAAGGGTGGAGAGAAACCCGGCGTCGGCATTAGCCTACTCTTTACGAAAGGCGCCAAGGGGTCCGCAGTTTAACGTCCCATCCGACGGACGGCGTACTCACTCAAAGTGCCCTCCACAAAGCACCTCAAGTAGGGATCGAGATACCTCTGAAAAATATTCAACACCGCCGGGATTTGAACCCGCGCCCTCACGGTGGGAATTGACCCACTCACTCCAGCCACTCTTGAAGTATATATATATATATATATATATATATATATATATATATATATATATATATATATATATATATACGTATATACATGTATATATACATACACACACATACATATGAATGTACATACATATATACACGAATTATTCGATATCTTCAATAATAACACCTCGAAATTACTACTTACAACTTTCCGCGATCTTTATTGGATACATTCGATATTTTCGACATTGCCTCATCTACTCGATACTTATTTCCACGAAGATATATCATCTCTCCATCGATATTTATTTTATGTATCGAAGGTGGATAGTGGAAAATAATCTAACACAGTCTTCCTATCCACGGAACACAGAAGCTGAGCTTCAAAGGCGGGGATTCCTCTTTAATAACCTAAATTAAACCTCTTCATTTAACGTGAACATGTAAATAAAATAGAAAATAAGGCGATAGGAGGGAGAAACGATAAAATTCAGGACCTTAAGTATCCAAGGGACGTAAATCTAAGGTTAAGGCATCGCTCATGAAGTTTGCGGGGTGCAGCACACATTCCACCTCCAGGGCTGCCACTATATGCAAATTCGCTACGAAATCAACTGATGAATAATAAAACACGACTAATGGATATGACATCATAGTGTTGACGTTTCCTACCTTCTACCGTCGTTTTCACTGCCGTTTAGCCGTAATTTTGCGTTTAAGGTACCAGCAGGAGAATCAGGTAATGCGACCATAGCAACGATCGTGGCGATAGTAAAAAGGATCGTTGATCATTTCTTGTATTTAAATACTGCGGTCTATATCGATTGTTTGGAAAAATAATAACGATGGCATCGGCCTAAACACTTAAATATCGACTTCTTCATTTTACTGTTGGGACTACTGTTTAAATGTTTAATTCCACGTAATGGCTTCTTTATACGATGCATGCGATAGTATTTAAGAGTCCATGGACATATAAGCATATGCTGTGGCTAAGAATCAAATGGAAAATAACAAAAAATATACGAAATTACGAGGGTCATCCGGAAAGTAGTACCCGTTCGTGCCGCATGAAGTGCTGACGACGCGAGTAGCCGCTGGACGAGGTCAGATAGCTTCAGTGGCTTGTCTGCCTTCTCTGAGCCAAGTTGCGTGACGCTAGCATTGCCTGTGTTGTTTCTGTGATTGTTTACAATGTTTAAAAAAATTGAGAACGCCGCCAGTTGTGAAGTGAGGGCAGTGATTAAATTCCTCAATGCAAGAAACGTTCGCCCATGTGATATTCATCGCCAATTAAAGGAGGTGTATGGAGACAATGTAATGGACGAGTCGTCTGTTCGGCGGTGGTGTCGCAACTTCAACATGGGGAGGGGGAACACACACGACGATGAGCGTTCGGAGAGACCGTCTGTCATTACAGACCAACTGGTGAGCTCAGTTGACGAATTCGTGAGGAACGATCGGCGCGTCACAATTGATGACATCTGTGAGCATTTTCCCAATGTTTCTCGAACAATTGTTCATGAAATTGTTAAACACCATCTGCATTATGCAAAAATTTGTGCAAGATGGGTCCCTCGCGTATCTCAATGAGCTGGCGGCGAAGGACTATGCAGCAGGAATACAGAAACTTGTCACACGTTATGACAAATGCCTTAATTTGCTTGGAGATTATGTTGAGAAGTAGTTTAAAGTATCCTCTTTCAAATAAAATTTTTTATGTTTGTTAATATTTACTTTTGTGTCTTTATTTCGCGAACGGGTACTACTTTCCGGATGACCCTCGTACAAAGAAATGGAATGGTTTCTGCTCAAAGTTAGGCTTTTGCTGCCATTTCTTAGCTCACGTGAACCCCACTTTAGGCTAGTAAATATTCTCCCGCATCTGTTTAATTACATACAAATATGATATATTGTGGTAAATATAGAATATATTTACGATTACACATGTAGGTCACGTGCCATGGTCTTCTCACACACAAGAAAGATGACCCTAACTTATAAACCATGAATATCATAACATCTCCATCCGATGCCGACAGGACAGCTTCAGTCTTCTTGAACTGAATTCTAAACTAAAATAAAATGATTTTTGCCAGCATCTCTGATGAAAATATGAGTGAAATAATTGGCCTATATAAAAAATACTGCTGAGGTGCGAAATAATGAAATGATGACGGTTAAAATAAGCCTATTATTTATTACGAAACGGTTATATTTGATAAAATTTTAAACTGCGACCCAAACAAAGTCATTTAATAAATATTGATTTCCATATCCGTTCCATTTGTTCAGGCTTAATTCCGTTTAAAATGATCAAATTTTCAAAATTAAAAATCACCATTGTCATTTATCCGCATAGAGGAAAGCTAAACCGTAGAACTCAAATGAACTAAAATATTTGGCCTGTGCTACGGCAGCAGTACCGTGCTGCGTTTCAAGTAAAGACAGTACTGGCAGTGAATGTTGGAACGCACTCCTAGAAGCTTCACTCGTAAATCTATTGTGACGAAGAGAATGCATAGTTGCGTCACTCAAATCTATTGTGGCGTCACCTCCTCCGTGAAAGCGAACGCAGTTCAGCGTCGGAACTGAACTTGAGGGAACCGCCTTGGACCTGCAAATTCCTTCGCACTTTCCCCTTCACGAGAGGAAATTCCTGTGCCACCTTTCAAGGGCACCGGACACGCCAGGTGCATTGCTCAACAAAATCCAGTCGTATTAGCCGCATCCTTAGAATTGATTCGGAGTTTCACACGACATAGTTTGCGTGGTTTCTTAAGGGAAGTTGTCGGGGAGCCGCTTTGGACTTGAACTATCAACCTCGTTCCTTGTGTTTGTTTTTATCCTGCTTCAACGAGCATGTTTCCGCGCCGTACCACGCTCCATGTCAAAGTTTTAACGAGTCTCTTCTTAACATCCTTACCCAACGTCCCTGCCATCAATTCTCTCCATGTGACAGCTTCTTTGCCTAGCGAAATTCTTCTCCTTATGTTCCTTCTACTTCGACCATTTTGGTCCAAAACACTTCAAAGATATATAAACTGTTCCACCCGCACTAGTTTATGAACTTCAATATGAATACGTGTATTTAGCTTACCTTTCCCCTTCAACGAAAACTGCATAAACTTTGTTTTGCTTAGATAATGTTTTTCATTACTGTGCTTTAGTTTTTCCTGAATTTACTCATTCCGTCAATTTTACCCCATCAAGGGTTATCCGCCCCTTCCCTCCGACCCTCACCCAAGGGCATGCCTCTAGATGACCGCCGATAAGGTTGGAGGCCTCTTCAAGTGCCTTCCTTTAAATTCACCTAAAAGTCCCTGTCTAACCCTGTCTGAAAGCAAGTTGTAGGTGTACACGAAGCTACTTATCGCGTGCCTACCTCACGAGGGGATCGAGGGTTCTTCAAACGTGAGTTTTTCGTCATCCAGGATCATGTAGGGACATACGTCACGCAAAATATTCGACGTGACACCAGCAGTTTTATACAAGTACTAGTACGCATAAATCAAACTGATGGCGAATGCCTTCAAATCCTACCTCGAAAACAAAAATTGAATTTGGAAAATAAATGTACGATTCCTGGATGCAATCCAAAAATCAACAGCGATTTCGCTTCAATACACGCATTTAAGCCGCATTTAGAATATCCTGCAAGCACACGGAATCCTCACGAATTATAATCACACGCAACAAAGAGGAACTGGGAACTGGATTTTCGTTCTTCTCACGAGAGAGAAGAAATCAGAATAACTGATGAATACATTACCCGGGATACTATTTCTGCGTCATTCTTTTGCGAATTTTATTTGCGTTTTCTACCGACTGTTTTTCTATTGTTTTTGTACCAATGGTATATTAGTTTCAAAATTATTTTTTGGAATTTATTTGTCTCAAAAATTCCGTTTAAAAACGACAAATAACCTATTTGCCGGCCCTAATATCCTTTAATATATCGCTCGTATCATTTTTCAGTGTTTCATGTCCTCATATGTCCTCACAACGTCCTAATTTCATTAGAAAACAATATGGTCATCCTGAATCACAATAATTATATGTTTTTCTATCCAATAGCACCTTTAATTTGGTGATTACGAACATATTTCTTCAGGATTCTTATACGTTTCGCTTCTACTGGATTTCACATTGACTTTAAAGGTTTAACGAAACTTTCAAAGATTTTGGTATCGTCATCCTTATATCCTGGTGATTTCCTTCTTAAAATCTTAGTTTTTCATAGTTTGCTGCTGCTAGAGAAAGGAAATGAATGAAATAGGCACTGCAACCTTCCGGGGGGAACGTGCTATAAAGCGGATGGTTGGTTGCCGGACGAAAATTTAACGTCGAGTCAGTAATGATATGTAACATTCTTCAAAATGATAACAAATATTGCTATATCTCCATCCTGTCGATCATTCAACGTTCGACAATGGTTGTTTTGCAGAGCTGCATGGCAAGTGGGACTACTTGGTATGGACATGGCTCCGATATTACCTTGCTTGATTTTATAACCTTCGAATGTGCTACTTACAACCAATTTTCTGCGAGAACTATTCACGATTAATTTCCCAATTCTCTTCTCGATGAACTCTCCTCAAGACTAAGGTTTTTAGAGAGGTAGAGAAACCAGACTTTTCTTGTACACTGATGGAAATTTCACTACCCTAAATCATGTTAACAGATCGGACATCTAGGAGAGACTCCACAATCCCAATCTAGACTCCACCACTGAATGATTAAAGTACTCGTTCTTCCCTCGTATCATATACTCGTATGTAGGGGGCGGGCTACCGAGGGCAGTTCAATAAGTACCCGTGTTAGAAATGAAGTAACCCTTTTTTCAAAAACATTTATTTTTATTTTTCAACATAGTCCCCTTGTAGAAAGATACACTTCTCCCGACGCTCCGGCCATTTATTTATCCCCTCCAAAAAATAAGATTTGTAGAACTCTCCAAAAAAAAGCCTGTCTCGGCGATAACTTCCTCGTTTGAGCTAAATTTTTTTCCCGCGAGCCATTTCTTCATGTTAGGGAATAAGAAAAAGTCGCAGGGAGCCAGATCGGGTGAATACGGGGGGTGTGGCAGCAATTCATAACGTAGCTCATGCAGTTCATGAAGTTGACAGCCGGATCAGCTTGTTGTCCACCGTGAGCAATCGCGGCACCCACCGGGCCGACAATTTTTTCATCGCCAACTTATCATGTAAAATATTAATTGCCGTTACAGTCGACACACCCATGGCCTCTGCTACTTCGCGCACTTTCGTTAGCCGACCAGCGAGAATCATGGCGTGGACTTTTTGAATAATTTCCTCGGTAACCACGTCTGCCGGGCGTCCTGGTTGCTCCTCATCAAAAACAGATGTTCGGCCACGTTTAAATTCGTTGAACCAATATCTAGCTGAGGTCATAGATGGCGAAGTGTTCCCATAAACAGCATCCAAATTTGCTTTTATCTCCTCGCATTTCTTCCCATCCAAAAATAAAAAGCGAATTACCGAACGATACTGCTCTTTTTCCATATTAGCGAAAATCACGAAACACGTCTTACTCGAATGGCTGCCAAATCCAAACTAACCTTTAAATCAGTCTGAAATTTGTTTCACCGTCGTTTAATAGATGGCAGCACACGATGATAACATAAACTTCCCTCAGGAACGTCCTTTGTCATCAAACACGGGTACTTATTGAACCACCCTACAACTATAAAAAAACCATAAACACAGTTATCAACCCGAAGGTCGGTTTAATAGGTGATGGTAGAGATCACCCAGTACGGCGTGTGAAAATTCACACATCAGTGTAGGGGGGCCAGTTCCTTTCCCTCTGCCGGTTATGGTTTCCCAGGAACACCTGGTATCCGAAAAATCACTTTAGCTTGGGTGGAGCTGCAGGTGCCTTGCAGGAGCCCAGAGTGCCTTGCCCGGGAATCGAACCCGGGACCCTCCGGTCAACAGTCCAACGCTCTACCCGCTGGGCTACCGCAACCCTTCCTACGACTATATAGTTTATCCTACAACTATAATAAACTAAATTTAAAGGTCATTACAACATCCATTATTTCATGATGGAGGTTAGCAAGCATAAATGTTCACGAAAGTGAATGCAAATATGATTACAGATCTGACAGTGAAACAAAACAGGGCACAAAGCAGGGCAAAGTCTTCGGTGCAGTGGTAACTCGATTCACGAACCGCTCGTTATAAGAACTTTTCAAGATACGATCTTCTTTCTTATATCGTTTTAAAATATTGATACGGACTTAATCTCAAGATACGAACTGTTATGCTTTTCTAATGCATTTTTTTGCTGCAGAATCAATGCACGGGAAAATCTGTTCATAGGAATAAAAAGAATGCCAGTGTCGCATGTATTAACAGCTGCGCACTTCAAGCGTAACTGTTCAACTATAGTTCAGATGATGTGCTCATGGTCAGCGCTAAACCCTCTCCAGTGCAAAGATAGTTGTCATTTTGTATCTGTCTAATACGTGACGAACGCACAACGTACGTATTGGCAGAATTTGTTCAATGTCCAAAGGGACAAAAAGAAGCAACTGTTGGCAAGTGAACAAAAACCTAACTACAAAGCAATTCAGGAGATAATCGCTTCAAAAAATATTAATAGAATGTGATTTTTCAACAAAAAATATAACATGAAAGATTTCATAGATAAAAATGCGCAGTAATTTCACAAAAATGCATTTTAAAATAGTTTTAAATCCAAAATTTCCAAATCCGGGAAAAGAAATAATTGAGTCCCTATGAGATGAAATTGGAATAAGTGTTTCGAGAAATGAACTTCGGAGAAGAACAATTATTTCCATGAGCAGAGAAAAAGGTTTGTATAAAATGTATAGGGAAAAATTTCGGAAAAATAGATTTATTTCAGATATTGCTACAATGCCTCAAAATTCGATGCCATCGCAGAAGGTCTTTGTAAGCAGACACTCGACTCTGCTTTTGGCCGTCCGTCAAGACCTAACCGACGGCCTGAATTTGGTACTTCACGCACGCGTTGCACGTTGTCGTCGGTTCTTGACGTCAACGGGCGTCCGTCGCGAGGATCGTCCTCCATACACTCTGGGTCATCTTTGAGGGGCTAATGCCAATTAAAAACTATAATTTTTGACATGCTTTCATCCATGAACACTTGGCGAATCATGTCCAACGTCCCGGTGCCCGATTTCCTCAGTCCAACACAAAATTTGATGGCGTGCCGCTGTTCAATTGTTCGATGCATTTTGCGCTTGCACTAAATCACTTGACAGGGGTTTACTAAAAACACGGTCGAGCCTGAACGAACGCTCGCAGGCGATTGGCGCGCGTTGAAGGTCAGACCACCCACCACCGTACCTGTGCGGTGCGAGCGCGCTGTATCATGCAGTCATGTCGGGGAAAAATTGTTCCCGATACTTTTTATACAAACCTTGTACTAATCCGTCTGAATATTGTGGTGACAGCCATCTTCATCGACACGAGGGGACGACGACTGAGGGCACGGGGTGGGGGGGGAGGAGCGCGGGGGTATGAGGAGCGGATGGGAAGGGTCGAGGGGCGAGTGTTGGGAGGTGGAGTCTAAGGGAATGTGGTTTGTATTCCCTGGTGTCCCAGGTTCAGGGCGGGGTCAAGGCCTAGGAGCCTAAGCCTGGAAATATTTGAGGCGCTGCTTCACTGTTTTATATTGTTGGGCAGTTCAAATTCAAATTTCCAAGTATATTAGGTCAGTATTGGACTGAATTGGTATCACATCACCTTAACCTCATCCCCCCAAAAACCGCAGCATCACCGTTTTTCACCCTTTGCCCTTGAATTCGAAGGCTTTTTCCCAATGCCAGAGTTTCGGTCGATTCATATTACGTAACAGTCTCTCGTCGACCGGCAAGGCGGCATTCCGGGCGGGAGGCCGGAGGTTCAACGCTCCGAGGAATTGAAAAAAATAAAAGAAGAGCTCGTAGCGTCTCGCTGTTTCGTTCACTTAATCGCACGATCCCCGCGCCATTTCACAAAGCCTTCTTAAATCGGTTTTTGAGTGGAATCAGCGTTTCTCGCACCAAATAATTAATAGTTATTTTATGAGATACCCACAATACAATATAATCCTTGTATGCTATTTACACAAACAAGGTCATTAAGAGCTTATCGAACGTTTTTACTGCGCTGGTTTTATTGGGAAATAAGTGGGGCAGATTTGGTTTATTTTTAGAGATTTTTGCGAAACGAAATTGATTTAATGGTGAAAAAAATCAATTGTAAGTCCATTTATAGCACTTGAAAATCGTCCTGGATTGGGTTTGATGATGGAGGCTCAGTTTAATTTCCAACTATTCGACGGTTACACGCGTAAATCGACGCGTCATGATGTTTGGCATCGTTGCCATAGGATTTTATATAACTTCGCGTCCTCAGGCGTGTGTGACTACGAAAGACGTTTCATCCACTTAAGCGAATAGCATGATCCCTGGCCTCGTTGCCAGCGCGAGTGTTTGATATGGAGGCATTCTATATCGACATGCTAAGCGCATCATTGTGAAATTTAAGTGTCTTATAACCTCAGCTTTCGCTTTTCTACCGAGGAGTCAAGGTGAGCTTCAAAGCTGTGGGAGTACTACATCGCAAACCAGCTCGAAACGAAGGCCAAGTTGCTTGATTTAAGATCGCGATTTTCGGTTTCCATATTCTGACCTTTAATATCCGTACATTACACGTCGTGAGGGGAAATTGGTTTCCGAGATACTTTTTTGAGTTTTCTTTGTTGAGGTACAGGAACACGCGATTGTGGTTCGATTGAGTATGTCTTAATAAACGTCAATATCGAACCGCCATTATTTAATGTTATGCTAGCCATTCGCAAGCCGTCCAAAACGTTCTCATCAACCTATGCCATGATGAAATCGTTTGTGTATAAATTGGAAGCAGGTCTCTTTTGCGATATACTTATATATCACTAGGCTCGTCGCACTACGGAAGGCTTATGGAAATAAGATTAAAGAGATCGACTGTCCAATTGATAGATTTACAATGTCACTTTCCCACAAAACGATAAGGGAACAGAATGACTCCAAATTACGACGTTAAGGAAGCAAACTTTATTTTATTCTTGAGATGCAAGAATTGCTTGATCGATGGCCATCATTTTATCTAACCTATATCTCATTGTTTGTTTTATTAAGAGCTCGTCTAGTCTACGTAGAGAACTATTTTACAATCAGATAATGTTGCATGTACGATATTGTAGAAAAATTAGTTACAACATTTAAATTAGTATGTGACATTTCTATTGGTGATTACCATTGAAGCGACATCTGATTTTGACGTTTCAGGTCTGGTATGAAGTATACTTGCGAGTCCTCTTTTGAGTTTAAGTTCACTTTTGTCGTATATTTTGGATTACATTTTCGCATAGTGAGCCAAAAATGTAGGCATAAAGCAAACATTATTTCGGCGACTTTTTTTCAGTTAATAGGAGACAAAGGGAGAGAGAGATGGTGGTTATTTCAGGGATAGGAAATCTTGAGAATTACTTCTTCTCTAATTCTTTCATTCCTTATCGATGAGAATGTGAAATACTTCGTGAATCCAATCAGTGGCCTTAATTTAGTGAAAATTATTTCCATATTCCCTACCATATGGTGATATACTTCGGATTACTACGAGTATGTGGATAGATAGATATATAAGAATGAGAGCACTTTTCATTATGTCGAGAGTGTATGTCCATAACCGACGTGCATTCATTTTAGTTTATTAAAGAAACACTTATTTGTATCCCGCGGATTCTGACCTTCAGCAATGGTTCTTAGCCTCGGCTCCAATGAGCGGAAGCTGTGAAGGAAAATACCTACATACTTGAACTTATTAATATGACAGGTACTGGAAATCGTGTTTTTTTTGTCGTAGGATTTAAGCTAACGCTATACCCGTTTATTTAAGATGCAGTGGTGAGTTTCACAATGGAAAAAAAACTCGCAAGATAGTTGCTATTCGTACATCAATGTCAAATCAGTGTATTTTTTTATACGCGCCGAGAAAGAATTAAATAAATATGTTATTCATTGCTTTAAAGTTGCTCGGCCATGCGTAACGTGTCCATCAAAAAAGAAACCTACCCTAAACCGGTGGAGCGTGTCTGTTAATATTGGATTAAATTGAATTCGAGACGCATTTTATGGCAGCGGTAAAAAAGTCGGGAATATTTATGTGGGATTAAGAGGAAATAGTGGAAGAAGGTCAAGTCTGGTGGAGGATTTTGGGAATATTTACGATGATGGGATCTGAGGTGGGTAACGGTGAAACGTCGGCCCGTCCGACCTTGAGGAAGTGCATAAAAGTCACATCGGAGGTCAGCCATGAGCGGTGACTTGGGTATTTGAGATATGGTGAAACTGGCTTCGGGGAGTTGCTCACCACGTCGAATGAATGTGACTCGACGTGCAGTGAATTTGGTTTGTCTTAAAGATGTGCAGCCAATGTATGTATGAGTGGAAGTTGTGATGGTAAGCAAGAGGCGTATACCGTTCTAAAACAGGAGTAATTTTAACCAGGTTAGAGAGAGCTTTTTCTGAATGCAAATAGTCAATTTTCATTGAAGTTTTTATTCTTTCGGATCAAATTACAAGTTGTCGGCCTTATAAATGTACTCAATGCATTCTTTGTGCAGTAAGTCTTACTGAATGGTCTAGGGAAATATTTTCTTGTCAAGTAGAATTAAAGCAATTGGCAAAGGGCTTTTGCAGATAATACATATTCTTCTTGTGGATTATTAAGTAAAAATCATTAATTTATTATTAACATTTCATACAGCGCGGTGAAAACTATTAGTGGCAAAAGGAAGAATATTGAAAAACATGCAGTGAAGCCTCTAGATTTTCGTTATGATCTGGGAACCTTCATGAGGAGCAAAATCAGACTCAGTTTCGCAAATGAAGATATGCTAACATGAAAATGAAATCGATGTCCAGGTCTAGGTTCACTTTTTTCTCACATTTCGGATGAAAATTTTGCATGGTGAACGAAGCATGTTGGCATAAAATATTATTTTGGTGACTCATTTTAAGTTGATAGAAGACAGAGAGGGAGAGAGTGGAAATATTGAGAATGACTTTTTCTCTATTCTTTCATTCCATATCGATGGCAATGTGAAATACTTTGTGAATTCCAATCAGTTTTTTTAGTGGAAAGTATTTCTCATTTAATCCAGGGATGGATAATTCTCTTAAAATATAAACCCTGGAATCGTTTCATCCCACCATTTCATCAGTCAAACCTACTTCTATTAGCTGACTTGGTAAAATTAATCAGAAAAACAGAAAATCGCACAGTCGCGGGCTTCACTCTGTCGAAACATTCCATAATTGGAAAAAATATAGACTAAAGAAAAGGTGTAATCCCCACTAACATTGTATTAATACGAATCCTTGAGTCCTCTTCAGGTGAGTCCGGAAAATTACTCAATGAGTAGAGACCCAGGGATCGTATCAATAAACTTTAATTAGAATTGATACATTTTTTTCGTTTATTCCTTGTCCATTAAAGCAACTTGTCAGATATTTCTCTCTTAGAGAGCATTCATCTCAATTTGGCTAGTGATTAGCAAATTTGACGTTAAGCACGACGCATATTTGCTCTCCGTAAGTTACCATGTTCACCATCGAATGGTTCGTTTTATTTTACGCCTTAGAAAGATCTCTTACTTTCTTAGATGATTCGCTTGTCTTAGCACCGACGCCATTATATATGTGAGATTTTAGACGGCCTATAGTTTTCATGTTTGATGGAATCACTTCGCTGTTTCGGAGATTCTTATCCTACCCAGTAGTCTTTGCTCGAAAGTACAGCGTTCGATATATCGTATCGAATGGGTGGACGACTTCATCCATCACCGTAATGAGACACCTTATCTCCCCGAGTATAATCTGTAGTCTTTGTCGTGATTTTTTCGAAAAAAATTGACCATCGGCTTCAAATTCGAACCTCAGGAAAAATGCTTTCGTTTCTGATATACAAAGGTAATGTGAAGAATAATATTTTTGAGTTATTTTCAATTAGATTACAAGAAGTTGCTATATTTATTTTTTGAACTGGTTACCAATATCGTTTAAATTACTCCACCCAATTCACAGAGTGCACTAAAATTGTGTGTACGTAACATTTTTCAACTTTAATTAAATGACTGATTACGATGCTCAAATGTTCGAATTCCGTTTATATCGATGACGCAAACACGCTTCTCCAATGATCTGGGCAACGACGCGAACTGTATCTCATCTGATTATGGGCAGAAAAATACGACATGTATTGATTATAGTCAATTACACATGACGGTTAGTTAAAAAGGGACGATAAAACTCCTTTTAAAAGAGCAGAGTTCTGGTGATGCATTGATTTTTACCGCGTGTGACTTGGAGAACCGATTCTTAGCGCAGTATATCTTTCAGATGTAGAATCTTATTGTTATCGGAGGAGAGTACTCAAAGAACCATGACATCCTTTGTTGTATCAAGGGAACCATTATTTCCAAGATGAAGCAGAGCTGTTGGATTAAAAATCCAGGTTGCAATGGGAACCCACGGAGGACCCGCCGTATTCTTCAGATAAGAGTCCTGCTTTTGACTTGTTCCCAAAAATACAATGAGTATATTCGATAACAGCGGTTGTTTAGGTGGTTGATAACAGCGATTGAAGTGCCGAGCCACATCTACATGGTACATGGTCGAAGATCAATTCCATCCGGAATATGGGGCAAACGTGAACTCAGACCTGGAAACATCGATCACATTTTCATGCTAGCATATCGTCATTTGTGAAACTGAATCTGATTTTGCTTCTCCTGAAGGTTCCCAAGTCATAAAGAAAATCTAAAGACTTCACTGCATGTAATATAATATTCTTTCTTTTGCGACTGATAGTCTCCACCGCTGTGTATGACAAAATAATAATTAATGAATTATTATTAATTGATAATCCACAAGGAGGATGTACAGGGTGCATCAGAGTTGACTCCCTGATTTGACGGGTAAATTGTTAAAAAAACAGCCAAGGCAATTATAATTTTTTTCGTTTCTTAAAACTAAATCAAATGTCATTTTTTCATCAGATTTTGAAAATAATTTCATTCAAGTGACGACCTTAGTGAGCGATGCACATGTTGAGTCGTTTAAAAAGGTTTTCGAAAACTCTTCTCAGTATATCTTGCGTGACGTCCAGTATATCCATGACGTCAGTAATTGCCTCCTTAAGAGCTTCCAAGGTCCTTGGTCGAACTTTTTAAACCTCAGCTTTGAGATAACCCCAAAGAAAAAAAATCACATGGGCTCAAATCCGAGGAGCCAGGGGGCCATGTAAGGAGATCAGGCGGCCGGGAAATTCTTTTTGCAGGATTTGACGTGAACGACGGGCGGTATGAGCCGTGGCACCACCATGTTGAAACTAAAAGGCTTCTGTGTCATATTCCTCACCATACTCTACCATTTTGGAGAGTAAAATGTTCTCCAGCATCTCACAATAGCGCACAGAGTTCACAGTAACAGTTGAACCTCGAGAAAACGTCAGGCCCAATAAATACTATGGAGGACACAGCGCACCAAACTATCACTTTGTCGCTATGAAGAGGTCTTTGGTGAAGTTCGCGAGGTTTATCAGTCGCCCAATAACGAAAGTTTTGCTTATTTACTGAGCCGGAGAGGTGAAAATGCGCTTCATCGCTAGACCACAGAATAGGGTCGGGTTGCACAGAGGTTAAGATTGCATTGCAAGCATCTCTATGTTTTACTCAGTCTCCTGGACTCAATTCTTGGACAACCATCATTTTGTTGGGGTGTAAGTTATGGTCAGAGTGGGCAGTCTGGGCGATATTCCAATGGCAGCAGCATGTTTCTGCGCAGAGCGCGATGGAGACTGTTCCATGGACTGCCACGAAGTGTGCAGGTGTCCGAACACTTTTAGTTCGCTCAGCTGGTTTTTTAGGAAGTGCAGATCCTATCGCCCTCACACTATTAATCCATTTCTTAATGGTTTTAGCATCAGGAACCCTGTCACGACGAGTCAAATAAAAACGCCTGCGAAAAGCCCTCTGCGTCGCCACCACACTATCATTGTTTTTAAAGAAAGTTTTTTACGTTTCCACGAAAAAGCCTCGATACTCACCAGACCACTGTAGAATAATAAATAAAATTGTCATTGCTTTCCACAGGTAACACCACTGCTTTCACTCCACTAATTCTCCTGCGCGCTCTTCAGTGATTTTTTTAAACTAGAGAGTCCATTCTGTCCCACCCCGTATTACCTTCTAAGCCCTTCGCTAATTACTTTAATTCAAGTGAACAAGGAAAGATTTCCAAAGACTAGTCTGCGAGACGTATCGTATTGCACAAAGCATGCGTTGGGTATATTTCTAAGCGCAACAACTTGTGTGTAAGGTCAGCGTCAGGTCAGCGTGCAGGTCAAATAGTGGGTTTCTAAATTCTTCTTTGCCAATTTGTTTAGCTTTAAATGGAGTGAAGGTTACTGCTAGCAATAATTCATTTCACACGAATCAGATAACAGCGGACCGAAAATTTCATAAGGGGTTCAATATTTATTAGATGACGTTCCTCGTTAAAAATTTAAAAAACTGTAATATCATGGAATCATTATCTGTATTGGTAGTTAATTGCCGAAGTTTTAAAAAAAAGTCGCGGAATACATGCATCATCACCTCATTCACAGCACAGGAGCAGGTGTAATTATTTGGGCAGAGTGCTGGTTATCCACTGATAATAACGACGGTGAACTTTTCCCAAAATTATGTTTCATTTACAGAAATGGAAGAACAAATAGAATCGGGGGCGGTGCTTTTATTGCAGTTAAAAATTCATGCGTAAGTAGGGCTGCGATAATTCCGGGTAATGGTTTGGAAAGCGTTTGTCACTCAATTAAACGTCATTAATCCAAAAGAATTTATGTATGCGCATTTTACAGACCGCCAGGCGACAGAGACAATTCAACACTAGAATTATATGAAAATTCAATGCTAGAATGGCTTAAAGTGCGTGCTACAGAGTCAATTTGTAAGTTTTCAGAAAGATAGTAACCACCAAAATACCTAAGATACGTGGAATCACTTCCTTGAGATCGCCCGCTCAGCAGTCATTAAGTTCATTCCATTTAAATTCATTAAAGATAACGCGGAACCTAGATGGTACAACGGGGATGTTAGAAAAGCATTGCGACGTCAAAGTCTATGTCACGCCTAGATGAAAAATATTAGGGATGGTATCTCTAGCGACAAAATATTTGAGATCGTTTATGGTTACAAAATACGTATCTAGAGCGAATGCCAAGAATGAATTCCGGAAAGCGTTAAGCGAATTCAAAAGAAAATGATCAGAGGAAGTTTGAAAGAGAACCCGAAAGAATTTTGGTCGTTCGTCAGAGAGGCTTAGGAAAATAAGTCAACTGTTGATTCATTAAAAAATGATGAAGACGAAAGAGTAACCAACAGTTTAGAAAAGGCATAACTTCTTAAATTCCTTTTTTCAAAGCGTCTTCACCAATATCTCACTGAATGCCCCCGATAGCTTACCAAATCGTGGCGGTCAACCGATGCCCAAAATTTAAATATCATATGATGGAATAGTACGTTTGCTGAAAAATACTATGCCAAATAAATCCTCCGGGTCCGATGAAATAACCCGCTCGTATACTTAAGGATATAGCTTCGGAAATTGCATCGTATCTAGAAATAATATTTAAGAAGTCGCTGGTAGATCAAAAGGTTCATAGAGATTGGAAAACGGCTAGCGCTACAACAAACTTTAAAAAAGAAGACAAGGAGGAACCGAGTAATTACAGACCTATTTCCCTCACTTCCATTTCGTGCAAGGTTATGAAACAAATAGTCACTATTTCGATCGTGAGACACTTCGATAATCAGAAGTTATTTATGAAAAACCAGCTCAGTTTCCGAAAGTGTAGATCCTGCAAGACAAAACATGCGTTTTCTGTTCATGATATTCTTACTTCGGGAGAGAGCAATGTTACAGTGGACGCGGTTGTTCTAGATTTTAAGAAAGCCTTCGATAAGGTACCTCTTAGTAAATTAATCACAAAGCTAGAAGTATATGGCATAGATAAAAATATCGGGGTTTGGATTTAAGAGTTTTTGAATGGTCGGGTACGACGAGTAGTGATAGATTGAATTAGCTCAAATGCAGCAGAAGTTATTTCAAGTTTCACTCTTTTATTCCCACTTGTAAGATACGTTTATTTGCCGATGATGCACTGGTTTACCGTGATATTCGTAATCCTGAGGACATAGAAGCGTTATCAGATGACCTTAACGCTGGTGCGACACTTGACATTTAGAATTAACCCCTCAGTGCGGTTCTCAGTACGTGATACGTCGCAGTCGGCAGGCCTTATCCGCGAATCGACTTACGCCGTACGCCCCTCGGTTTTGAATTTTTTTCTGTGGTGCCATCGAATTATTTTAATATATATATATATATATATATATATATATATATATATATATATATATATATATATATATATATATATATATATGTGTGGTTGCCCTAGGCCTTTTAGATAATGATTGCTCTTAATCGTCCTGTTTCGACTACATGAAAAGTCACTCTATAAAAAAGATGTATCTATCAAGTCCGTCGTTATGGGATAAGTGAGTTCTTTGCATCTACGCTTTGTACGCAGGTTCTGTTCGTATTTATTGCTTGATATGATCTCCCTATCTAATTTTTTTGGAACCATTCGCGTATCATTATTTCTTTTTGTTTCGTCATAACAGTTGCGAGGGCAAAAGACCTCACCACCGTCTAGTCTCAGTTGTTAGATTTCTTTCTTGAGGAAGAGATGTAAAAAAGCCTTGTATATAACCCCCGTAATGGATTTCAAAAGGGACAAGGTTTTTATGATTGAAGATAATATAAAGAATTTAGTTGAGCACCTGGAAGGAGAAAGAGAAGTGAGAGTATTGAATGTGAAAGCCCAAGTTCAAGTGAGGAAGATTGGTCGAGAGGCATATCGTTGCAAAGATACGGCCGATCGGGTAGAAATCCAGGCCCCAAAGAAGATGCTAGGTATGCTTCGCACGAGAAAATAGGAGGGATACAGGGAGTACTGGTGCCCCGATTGCAATGCGGGCCTATATTTAGAGGATTGTTTCTAATTAGATCTCACAAAACTGTACTTTTAGAACGAAGATTCGAAACTTAATGGCGGATAAAGAAGTGAAAATGTAAAATGCAACATAAATAACATTTTTACTAGACAGAATAAACAATTCAACATTAGGTAATTTAAAAAAATTTAGAATAAATATATAGAAATATATAAATTATTTTTAACAATGCTGCAAGATGGAGAGATTTTAGAAAAATTAAATACCGCGAGATGGGCCCAAGCATTTGAATACCTTTACCGGCTTGAATGGTTAAACTAAAACAAATGCGTATTGATTAACTAAAGAGTGCGTAGTGATAATCTTTTGGCAAAAGAGTAATTCCCTTCCGAAGGCCGACTGCATCGGGAACACCGAAATGGAATGTGTAGATTCAATTAAATACCTAGGCGTTACCCTCACTCACGATCTCTCCTGGGTGAAACACATACGAGGAATATGTGGACAAGCTGACAAAAAATGAGGATTTATTAGAAGAGTACTTGGTAAATGTGATGAAAAGGTCAAAGAGAAATGTTATCTGTCGTTGGTTGGGCCTCATTTAGGACATGCCGCAAGTGCGGAGGCGTGAAAAACCCGCTGCCAGCGGTGCGTGGACACAGGAGGGAGCTACTTCGAAGACTTTTCAGTGAGGGTATCAATTCTGGCATTAATATTTTTTTAATTGACTCAGTCCTTCTACTTTTGCGACATACGTTGTATCTCTTTAAGGCCTTTTTAACTTCCCCCACTCACCTCTTGGCTGGCTTTGATTCTACGATACCGTATACTTGAACATAGCATGCAGAACTGTTTTTTATTAATCAAGTTATGTCCGTTCTCACTGGATGCCCGTAAAAGTTTATCCTTCATCGTCACTTAGTGGCTGTGGTCTTTTCAGCACCTTCATAATTTTTTCTTTCTTATACATGTACTGTCCGTTGTTTTTTTGGGATCTTAAAATTTTCCTTTTGATATTTCTCTCTTTCTTCCCGAGTTCTTACTCTTCCCCTTTCCTGTTCGGTACAAGAAATTCCGATTTTTACGGACATTTTGGTTTTATCAATAAATAATATTTGATAATGCTTTTACTGTGGCGTTGAGCCAATACCGCCCGTTTTCGTATTTCACCTATGCTTGCCTGGTTACAGTTTTCTGACTTTCTCTCTCTTCTCTTTCTTTCCAGTCCGATGAGTTAATCCTAACCTCCCAAGTATTTGAACTCTCCCGCTTTTGGAACCCTCTCGTAATTTATCTCTTCACATCTCCCTCTCAGACGGCTGTATATCATGTTTCATTTCCACGGGGGTGTTTTAAGACCTGTTTTTTTTCACCGATGCTTATGGTCTAAATGGCCGAAAGTGATATTTATGATGAAAATATTTTTTTTACTCAATGCGCCGACCAATTTTTCGGTCGTAGTCTCTTGTCCGTGCCAACGGTCGTTAACACGCACGCACCCAGGCGGTGCGGTGGCGGTGCAGGGTGGTCGTTTGGTTGGCGGGTGGGGTGGGACGAGGGGGTGCTAAATTTAAGATTTGGGAGGAGAAAAATGAGCAAGAGGAGGTTGGGCGGGGTGGGCAAGGCACTGGACCCGCATCTTCCGTTACCCGCGTGGAAGCGGTGGGTTGAGGGGGAGAGGGGGGCGGGGTGGAGGGGCAAGGTGCCCGAATATGAGGCAGAAAGCACCATGCGGCCAATCAGCGTTGCCCGACACCTCATGGGGTGCCTTTTCCAGTTTTCCACTAATTTAAACTTAAAACGAATACCTGAAATAACGAAGAATATCTCGGGGAGAAAAAAACGTACCGAATCGTTTACAGAAAACCTATTTAATCGTGCTTCCGTATGATATAAAAAATAGTAATCAACCCGAAGGTCGGTTTGGTAGGTAATTTGGAAGGTCGGTTCTACCAGAACTCATTGAGATGGCGCGTGTAATTAAAACATCAGGGTAGGCGGGGCAATTCCTTTCCCTGTACCGGTTATGGTATCCCAGGAAGATCTGGTACCCAAAAAATCACATAGCTTGGGTGGAGCTGCAGGTGCCGATAGAGGCTTTCCTGGAAATCGATCCCGGGATCTCCGGTCAGTAGACAAACGCTCTACCCCTGGTCTACCGCGACCCACAAGTATGATAGAGTTATGTATATTCATCATCTTCAGTATTATTTCCCTGAGATTGGTTTATTGCAGCCATCAATTCTCATCTATTCGGTCTTAAATCCCTCTCACCCCCTGAGAGCTTCTCTGTATTGCGTCCTTCGTAATTAGTCCTATTTTTCCTAGCCTCTCTGTCTTCCTCTTTCCCTCAATCCCTCCTGCTTCTAGTATTATGCTTAGAACTAGTCTCATGTCCAATCTAGATAGCTCTTCTTTGACGTTAAGAGTTGTCCCCCTTCCTAACTTTGTTTGCCCGTTAAATCTTCAGCTTTCTCCTCCATTTCAAAGTATTTTATTCTTTACCGGTCCACTTTTCCAGTGTTCCATGTCTCTCATCCGTAGATGGCCATGCTCCATATACGAACCTTTCGACGACTCGTTCTTTCTTGTTTGTAACCTCAGGTGTTCTTTGAGTATGGTAGTTGTATCTTCTTCATCAACGCCTTCTTAGCTTGAGCTATTCTGCTCTTGATGCCTGTCGAACATCTTTCATCCCAAGTTACTCTGCCCTCAGGGAGGATGAAGGACTCCACTTGCTCGGTATCGTAGTATTACTTTATCGACAGTTAGGATCATTTGCGCCATTAGGGATGAACAGGAAAGGATGAAGGCTGGAGAGAGAAACCCGGCGTCGGCATTAGTTTACTCTTAGCGAAAGGCGCCGAGGAGTCCGCAGCTTAAAGGCTAGTGCGCCCAGGGATTCCTTGTTCGGACTCTTTGTCGCAGACGCTCGGATTCATGTCGCAGACTGTTTGCCCCGCAACATCGTCACCCTGGAAATCGTCTACGCATCTAGTTTGAATCTTAGACATGTCGAATGAGATCGCGCTTTCAGGGATTGGAGGAGCACTATACATCACTCTATGGAGTAAAAAAAAGGCTAACAGGAAGCGTTGGTGGATGCGTGGTTTATTCAAGTATCAGAATAAGCATGGGCACAATTTTCTATACACTCTTAGATTGGAGGATGGAATGGGATTGAGAAATTTTGTTCGCATTGAATCCGGTCGATTTTGAATGTATTCTGGAAATGGTCGGACCACGTATTTCGAAAAAGGACACGAATTTTTTGGGTAGCAGTTTCTGCTACCAACAGGCTTGCAGTCACTCTCCGTTTCCTCGCAAGTGGAGAAGCACATACAAGCCTCATGTATACTTTCAACGTTTCTAAACAGATACCTGTAATATCTGAGTTTGTTCCTGAAGTCTTCACAGCCACCATTATTGCGTTGAGAACGTGTATAAAGGTAACGTTTTTACTATATGGGGTTGGTACATGTTTAATTATTGCTCAATTTGCAATAAAAAAAGGGAAAAGTATTTTTTCTTTGTAATTATTTAATTCTCAATTCCTATAAAAAAGAAATATTTTTTAGAAATGTAAAAATAGGAGATTTAAAACTAAGTTTACATTGGCATGTAATTCTTCATGTAGGAGGACAATGAATGCATGCCGTAGTCGAGTTTGCTATCACTCCCACTCGGTGAAGGAACCTGCTCTAATAATAGGGCCATCAGAGTAGGATGCGGTGGAGTGAGAAGGGGTAGTGGGCAATGAATGTGAATTATCAGCGTATAAACCGTTTCGTAATTTATAAATAATCTGAGTTACATTCTGTTTTGCTAAATTAACTTCGTATTTTGGCCTGTTGGCGGTTCGCAAAGAATCACTTATGATATAGGCAAAAATTGAATGATCATCCCTTTTCGCAACCGCGTCATTCAAACATTTCATGCATTGCAAAGCCTCAACGCAGATATCATCAGGAATGTTACATGCTCTTTTGTGCTTAGGCGGTAGAAAAATCGGGCTCTCTGGTAGGCTGTCCGCACTTTCCACTTCTCAATTAACTGTAAAGTGGAATCTGTTGTCCACGTTATCACTGCTATCAATAGAAAGGCGAAAGAAAAACAATCGGGAAAGTGCGAAAATCGTAGAGAGGTTCACCTTGTTTAAGATTCACGTATGCACTGACTCAATGTTACGCGACATTGTGTAAAGAATCCCATCTCGGATGGGATTCAAAAAAATACTAGAACGCATCACACGAGATGCAAGATTCATTGTTGGGGAGCGTCCCGGATGCTAGAAATGAATCCCAGGCGCAGCTCGCACGACAAAGAGTCCGAACAAAGTATCCCAGTGCGTACTAGCCTTAATGTCCCGACCCGGACGGCGTACTCACTCAAAGCACCCTCTACAGAGCACCTCAAGTAGGGAATCGGAATAACACCGGAAAATCTCTACCGCCACCGGGATTCGAACTCTGGGTGGGAAGCCAGTGCGTTAGCTACTACAGCATCCCGTGAATCGTGGTATCTGGTTTCAGCTTCAGTCTCCCTAGTGTTAGGATTTTTTTTCTTCTTGTTGATGCTAATATTACGTGTGTATATCCCCGAAGTACTTGGTCTATGCCATTCAGAGTTGCATACCTACCATAATATACTTATACCTTATTAAAACATGTTAAAAGGTAAAATTTAAAATGTCAAATCTGACAAAGGACAAAATGTTTCATCAATGGAACATTTGAAATTTCAATTTAGTATAACACTCCTTCTCTTCGGGTTGAGTTTTTTTCGGTGATAATGTTAGGTTTAGCATCCTCACACAGTCTTTTCATGTATTTATCTTAGACGGGAAAGCGCTACTTATTATTTCGAATCTCACTTAACTTCGTCAAGGTGAACCACCAAACAACTCCTTCAAGATTTTCCAATTAACCCCGCCCCTCAATTCAAGAATCAACTACCACAGAGCAGACCGTCCCCCTCCCTCCCATTTCCCCTCCCCGGCCCCCTGACACTTCTGTCTACATATGTGTGGCACAGTGTAAACTCTATTTTCTCCCTCTCTTCTACTGAGTCAACTCAATCGATTTAAGGGAAATCGAGCTTTTCTCCATTGGGATCTATAAAAAATATTTCAAGCTCTCAGATTAAGTGCAGCTCATTAGTATCGTGTTCGCGCACCAGCGTACGTGCGTCTATGCTTGCGTACACGCACACAAACGTGGAAGATTTATGAATAGAGATGAGCGTCACCAGCTGTGCCGGGGTTGCCCGAAATTTAAGAGAATACTAGATACTTTTTTACGAGAGTGGCCTCTAGATATACCATGTACGTGGGTAGTCTGAAAAGTTTCCGATCTTAAAAAATAAGAGAGACATTTTTTCTTCAAATTTATTTTTATTGTTCGACATAGTCTCCTTTTAAATCGATACACTTTTTCCAGCGATGCTCTAACTTTTTTATCTCTTTCCAAAAAGTATTTCATGTCTTTCTCCTCAAAATAGGCGATGCGATGCATGCGATAACCTCCTCGTCCGAATCTTTTTCCTCAAAACGAAACTTTAAGGTAGGGAAACAGGAAAAATTCGCTGGGGGCCAGATATGGTGAATGCAGTGAGTGATCAATCAAGTCGAAGTGCGATTCGTGAATGTTAGCCATGGCGACCGCCGAAGTGTGAGAACAGGTGAGTTGTCCTGATGGAAAAGCACTTGCTTCTTCCACAAATTCGGTCGTTTCTTTTTTACAATTTCTGCCCTCAACTTGTCAAATAATGATCGGTTACAAGCTCCTATGGTTGTTTTACTTTTGGGAGATAATCGATGAACACAATTACATGACTATCCCTGAAAATAAATTCAAACACAGAATTCACCACTCTTCAAAAGGAAATTTCAAAACATCCTTTTTTATCTCTTGGAGCACGAAATTTGCTGATGAATAATGCATTGACATGCTAAAGAAATCCAGACATTACACAGTCATTTCGAAACCAGAAAACAAAACCATTAGCTTTCCCGGTCATTGAAGCAGCTTCATCAGTCGTGTATGGAGACCGACTCAAAAATAAGGAGTGGTGCATCCTTCACAAAATTACGAAGTTCTGTAAACATGTCTCCTCCTCTTGTTCTTCTATTCTGTAGTACAATTACTTAAAGAAGGCTTGTCTTAAGCTTTGGAGTCTTCAAATACCTTCCGAAAAATGTGATTATTAATTCAGCGTCTATCATGTCGGTCGATCCATCGAATGGTAGGGAAAGGGCAATAGATGTGCGTATGTACAGCGTGCGGCTAAATAACTCCCTATTTTCAAAGCAAAACGCTTTCAAACAAGGAGGTTATGTTGCCGCACCCTGTATATCCTTTTTTAGCTTATTTATAACATCTGCGCATCTAAATTTTCAAATCTACTCACGACTATCATTCTTGAAAGTTTTAAATACTTAACTGAATCATTAATATCTTTTTATATTTAAAATCGGAAAGGGGTGCTTCGGCTACTATCATAAAAACCCTTCTTCAGCCAAATACCAATCACTTTGGGCCTTTTTCTTCCTTGATAATACATAAACTCTCGAGGGCGCAATGGTTACTGCAACCGACTAATCCATTACTTTAAGAAGCATATTTTTTCTGCTGAGAAATACCTTTTTTAGAATATTTGTTGTTTCCTTGTGTATTTCACCATTTTTTTATATTCTGGGTCATATTTGGTATGCATTATTAGGCAACGTCTTTAGAGATCTCTTTTCTTCGGAATTGCCCAAAGGGAGCGTGATGTTACGCTGGGTCACACCCGGGTTTTATTCCGCGTGACGCCTCTCCTCAGCTCCACCCCACCTATGTGATTTTTCATATGAGTGGACCATTAAATTTAGGACGTTTCTCAAGTTTGTCAGGGGTTGAGCTTGACAGGGGGGAATGCTTTTAAATGTTGGCTGTTATTCAACATCGCCTATCGATGGTTCTTAAGCATGATCAAATATGGCGTTGAATACTTAAGTAAGGAAGTTGGGAGACGTCACTTCCGATTCTGCAGGTGGTCGCATCTCTTTGTTCCGTTGTGACCCGCGGGAGGGGGGTGGGGGTGGTGGTTTCGTAGTACGTTCTTCAAATGGAGTTCCTCATCTCCAAGTGGGATTCTTCTCTCAAGAGGAGACGGAGGGCTTTCTTCAAGGGGAAGGGGGAAGAGCAGAGGGCGGCGGGTCAACACATAATCATTGTGATCATTAAAAACTTGTATAATATATATTTGTATATTTCCCATTTATTTATTTCACATTAATTCGAAAACAGCAATTCGGCCTTCACATCGACTTTTAACAATTAAATAACAAAGAACATCATGATAACCGAAGCCCTAGGTGGAGAAAAAACCCACGTTGGTGGGAATCGAACCCGCAACCTCTTGGTTAGCAGGCGAGGACGTTACCCTGCCGCCACCGGAGCCTTCCTTCGGAGAGTTCTTTCATTTTTCAAACTTTAAACTTTCTGTTCATTCATTTAGTCATTATCATGACCATGTGAATACTTACGAATCAAAATACAAAAAGATTAATTATTGGAATAGAGGAAAAGAGAAGGAAAGCTGATGATTACTCTAGCACTATAGTTAAAAAAAAATATTCGTCTGTGGATAGATTTAAGTATGTCCTAGGAGATTTGTAAAGGATTCTTTTCTCTTCAACGTTTAAAGCATGTTATTTATCCCTTCACTTTATTCAGTTTGGATGAGGATCTGGATCGAATTGAGTGACTCTGTAACCGACGCCATTAATTTTTACGAGACGAAAACAATATATATCCGCCAGCAGCGGAGTGATCCATTCGCGACACTTGTATATTACTATCGCGGTGTTTCGATCGCCGATTTCCAGCACTCGTGAGGCATCCCCAAATGAGGTTTTGCCGCCACGCGCAATCTACCAAGATCCTCTACATACACACACATATGAAATGTATGTGTGTGCATATATTGTTCAGAAAGCACCTTAATGGCGTTCACTAACTCTTGAAGTGCAATTGACTTTCATTATAATATTTGATGCATTTAATTATTGTATAAAAATAAAAAGATTGGCCAACACTTTGATATTTCGGATGCCCCAGCCACCTTCTACAGAGTAAATGTGCATAAAGAATTATATATATATATATATATATATATATATATATATATATACGGGTCGCGGTAGTCCAGTGGGTAGAGCGTTGGACTGCTGACTGACTAATGGCGTTCACTAACTCTTGAAGCGCAATTGACTTTCATTATAATATTTGATGCATTTAATTATTGTATAAAAATAAAAAGATTGGCCAACACTTTGATATTTCGGATGTCCCAGCCACCTTCTACAGAGCAAATGTGCATCAAGAATTATATATATATATATATATATATATATATATATATACGGGTCGCGGTAGTCCAGTGGGTAGAGCGTTGGACTGCTGACTGACTAATGGCGTTCACTAACTCTTGAAGCGCAATTGACTTTCATTATAATATTTAATGCATTTAATTATTGTATAAAAATAAAAAGATTGGCCAACACTTTGATATTTCGGATGTCCCAGCCACCTTCTACAGAGCAAATGTGCATCAAGAATTATCTATATATATATATATATATATATATATATATATATATATATATATATATATATATATACGGGCCGCGGTAGTCCAGTGGGTAGAGCGTTGGACTGCTGACCCGAGTGTCCCAGGTTCGATTCCCGGGCAAGGCACTCTGGGCACCTGCAGCTCCACCCAAGCTTGTGATTTTTCGGGTACCAGGTCTTCCTGGGAAACCATAACCGGCACAGGGAAAGGAACTAGCCCCCCGACCCTGATGTGTGAATATTCGCACGCCGTATAGGGCTTAGTACTGGGTGATCTCTACCATCACCTACTAAACCGACCTTCGGGTTGATTACTGTGTTTATGGTTATATATATATAAATATATATATATATATATAAATAAATAAATAAATAAATAAATAAATAAATATATATATATATATATATATATATATATATATATATATATACGAGTTCATATACACATTCTAACGCTAAAACCCGCCATATGGTGAGTAAATATTCATTCGCATGGAAATACAGAAAAAGAAAAGGGGTAGGAACATCTATAAAAGGCGAACACAGGAGAGGTGGGGGAAGGCGAAATCGAGCAAATCACAAGCGCAAAAATATTTCCGTGAATAGATAAAATAAAGATGGTAAAAGTATAGATCCGTCGTTCAAGTCCTGCGGTTACTCTCTAAGGTCTACCGGTTAATCGACCGGTTAAGGTAGTTTTTGGATGGACCCAACGACCAAATATTTCTCTTGTCCCTCCTAAAAAAACGCAATCCAGCATCCTTACTCTACAACTAAGTCCCGAATACATCCTTCCTTCATTCCGTCAAACATCCCTTTCCTATTCCTGCCCCATTTCCACGTTTGCCGAACATACTATCCTCTATTACAATCCTCACTCCCACTACCAATCAAAATACGAGGGCTGTCAATACAGTAACTTACGTTTCGGCCTAGTGTGGCGGTGGGTAGGGATAGAGCCACCATCTTGGCATCTAAGCGTCCCTACACTCAGTGCGTATCCCAATGGGGTAGTGTACAGATTGTGGTTCTCCTCCTTTGCTCACTGCGAAATGCTTTTCGATTCTACAGTTGATCTCTCTAATTTTGTCTACTTGGCCTTTTCTGCCGTTGTACTACGAAGTTTGTGGCAGGCGTGTGTACAATGCTGCAATCATCGCAAAAAATAACATTTTTCAATAAATGCAGCAAGATAGTTTAACTGTTATTTCCCCTCCAGGTCCGCGTGAGTAATTCCAAGCGTGGCTATGCTATGCTCTTACAGGCTCATCATAACCATGAGTGAGAGATAGCTAGATAGGCAGGAAAAACTAATGATGGCACTCGTGGGTGTAGATACATGCGGGGGAATGCGGCGAAAGGGAGGGATGGATGCCCTTAAGAAAGGTGAAAGTCTTAACGTCTCACTCCTTAAGAGAGAGAGAGAGAAGTACCAAAGAGATCTCATCCCCCTGTCGGAGTCAGTGACCCCCTTCTTTGAGCTGCGCGGAGGGTGGGATTCCATAAGAGAGGGTAAAAAAGGGAGTGGAAATCTGGTTGGAGAAAGAGGTGCACGGGAAATTGCGAAAGAATGAAATTTTTTTTTTCGCCGGTCCTTGCAATGGACATAGCCGTGGATGTCGATTCCACCTCCCGCCGTCTGTGGCCGCCTCGGTCGGAAAAGGATTTTATTTCCCGGCCCTCCCGAAGGATATGGACGCTGGAGTCTCAGCCCTGCCCACCTCCCCTTACCGTTTGTGTGACGCTTTCCAGGGAAATAGCTGTGCGTGGTGTTATATAACCCACGCGGGGAGGAGTTTTGTTTCTCATCCCCCTCGGACGTGGGGAGAGGGGAGGAGCAGGCGAGCAGGGGATAGAGTGAGGGCCCTCTTCTTTCCATATTCCAGTCGGTTGTTGGAGGCAAACGTGTACACTACACGAACACGCACGATACACGATGGGACTGGGACGAGATTCATCCTCCGATCTGTGAGTACTGCATCCACACTCCTCCTCCTCCGTCCTCCATATCCGCTCGCTTACCGACCGGCGGGGCATCGCTCGCTGTCTGATGTGACGATGATGACTTAAACCCTGCCGTATCCATTCTCATAGATTAAAGTCATTTAAGAAGCTGCCTTTCACAGTCTCCTCGGGGGGTAGAGTGTTTTGTGGTGCATGTTCATGTGGTAGTGATGTTTCACATTCTTGCTTTTTGTGTCCTGGCTTGCGTGTTGTTGGATGGCTTTCGTGCTGCATCCTGGGGTGCAGTTTTTTGTTGGTTTGCGGGAAAATGGTTCGCATGAGTGTTGGGTGAAGGGAGTTTTGCATGAGTGTGTGCGCTGCTGTGGGTGTAATTTTCCATGTTGTTGTTTTGCATGTGGTATTGTTCCTTTTTACGGTTGGTGACCTAACACCCCCCGCCACACGCCCTTGCGGCGGCTTGCAGGGTATTATGTAGATGTATAAAGGTTCTGGCGCATTACAAGTAATTACAGTCAGCTTGCCATTTGCATAGTTTGCTGCTGATGGTACAATAAGTGATGCAGAACGCTTTTTACCTGTATACATCACGCGGTCCCCGAAATGTTTACGATATACGTTCTGCATGTACGTTTTATTTTCAGGTGTCCGATGACGGTGTATCACGGCGAAACGCCTTGTACCAAACAGTAGATTTCTGTGAAAAGTGCGTTGTTCCCTCTGTTATTATGGGTGCATATGTGCACCCTGTCACGCCTGGATTCGCGAAGTTTATTTGTTAGGCATGCGAATGCATTTTAGATCGTTTTAAGGGAAGAATTGTGAATCGACTTTTAATTTCGACGGGAAGGAGGTCCAGGGTTGATGTTATTAAATAGGATGGAATCGATTTTTCAAGGTTTGGATAATTATCGTCGATATTGCCTTATGGGGTCAATTTGGTTTTGACGCACGAGTCATTCAGAGCGGCGAAATGAAGAAGTGAAGTCGGGTGTAATTTTGGATGCTAGCGCAGCAGAAGGGAGTTATTTGGTGATGCTATTGCCTTCCATGTGACGCGATGGAGACGTTATTCCATCAGTTCGTAAATAGACGATGCACTGAATATGTTACGATACAAAAACATTAATCGAAAGTGAATCACCGCGCGAAACCTTGGAAATTTCAGTTCATAAAATAACTTGACACTCTTTTCCACCCGTTTTAATGTCATGCAGTGACCGTTTTCAACGCTTGCTCTTCATTTTAATCCTCCCCTCAAAGACACGTATGCACGAGCGTACCTAGTGGGCGCTGGAACCGGTCGACATGCAACATTAAAACAAGCTTGGATTAGGTTGTTGTTGTTTGTTGTGACGACATTTTCGATATACATTTCGATTGCTCGATGAAAATGGTTTTGCGTGATATGCTAGGTAATCATCTCCGCGTTCATGCATATCGTCGCCGTCTAGATATTTATTGTGTATCTCAAGTCTATATTGAAGAGTTTACCCCACCAACAACCTTGACGTGGTGGGAGGGCTTGTGCCTTCCGATGACCCCTAGAGCTGTGCTGGCGGGAGGTATGATAATTGCTCCTGGTAGGGTCAACCATTTCAGATAAGTCGAACGATAGGAGCCAGACGAAAGGTAGTCCGCGCAGCGTCTGCTCTTCAGTGAGGCGGCTGCAAAGGCGTCTGATCCCATTGGGGCGGCCATTGAGTGATGGTGTCACGTTAAAAATGTTATTGAGGAAGACAACGGGAAACCACCTCCATTAATGAAATCTGGAAACAATGGTGGACATAGATTTGAGTATGAGCACTATACGTACGTGTCTACATATGTATGTATATATATATATATATAATCACACACACAAATACATACATAAATGCGTATGTGAGTGCATGTATATATTATGTGTGTTTATATATATATATAATTAAATTTTATATATTATATATATATATACCCACACATATTACGTTAGATGTTTTTCATGCGAACAAATTGTTCTCTGTAAGATTATAATATAATGTCTTTAACTTGCCATTCTGTTACTTTTACCGCATCAACCATAATATTCATATGACCCCACTGCTTAACCCTAAAGATTATATTAAGGCAAGCTCGGAAGATTATTGTCGTTGCGGAAATATTTCCACTTCACAGAATAGAAATTCTTTTTATTGCCGTAACTCTAAATACGCTTCCACATCGGGCTTAAAATATATTATTACAAAGCTGTATTCGGATTAAGGATA
Source organism: Hetaerina americana (assembly GCF_022747635.1). Classification (NCBI taxonomy): domain Eukaryota; kingdom Metazoa; phylum Arthropoda; class Insecta; order Odonata; family Calopterygidae; genus Hetaerina; species Hetaerina americana. The sequence continues at coordinate 85,648,908 of NW_027287095.1, forward strand.
CCCGCGAAGTGAGAAGAAAAACCACTTCACTAGACAGAACACCTTTGCATATCTTTAAACAGAAACTGACAAATATCATCGTCACACAAAACCATGAAAATCCGCACGCAATGTCCTCGAATGCCTAAACATGTCGTGAATACCTATGCTTACTGGGGCCAAGAACTAGATGTCAATTTTTCACATTGAATGCATAAAATCAACTATTAGAGAATGAACACGATAATCGTAAATATACAGTTATGCCTTAAACATTCAAAGGAAAGCTGCCTCAATGCATGCAATAGTTACATATTCAATAAACATAACCAGAAATCGTCATTACTGAGAGAGGCCTTTGGAACAAAAACTTTTATTCCTCTCGCACCAAAATTATTACTGGCTGTTACTCACCCAACGTTGATTAAATTTACTTTTCAAAGTACACTTATTACTCAAAAGTAACTTTTTGTCGTCGTATCCATGGATGTGCGTTCATAATGTAAATGGACATCTAAACGCCTCGCCTTTCTTATATACCTGCCGTCGCTGTGGAAATAGTTTGTAGGCAAGCTTGCCATTGGTTGATTGATTTATGGTGACTGTTGCAGTAATTTTTCTTGCACATGTGATTCTGAAAAAGCTTTCAATCTTAGAATAATTTCAAGCGCCGGTAAATTTTGGCCGTTTGGCCGATGCGTCCCCTGTATTTCGACCGATTCTTAGGGCATAACCCACCTCCACATGCGATGTTTAAAACTCCAACCGAGTTATTTTCTTGGTAACGCAGCTTTGTGGGAAACCACGCGGAAAGGAACTGGTCCCACTTAATACCCTGTCAGAGCGTGAATTTTTCTCACCCCCCACCGCATTAGGTCTCGGTACGATAAGGGCTTAAAGATTTCCTCCCCTAACAAAAACAAAACAACCTCCCCGGGGTTGTTCGCTGTGGTCAGCCAGCTGGGTGATGACTTGGCGTCCCCTAACACGAGCCAACGTGTCAGCTTACATGCAGACACAATACAAGCTGTATGTCCACCGCCTCGATGGAATCCCCACCACGCCCGTGAATGCCCGGCACCTCACCAAACCGCCCGGCGGTGATTTCCCCTAAACCCCCCCGAGAATCTCTCTCGCGCTCCGGTGGCTCCTGGCTTGAGGAGGCGATCGCGGGACGGATGACACCGCCCACGATACACCCCCTTCTACCATCAGGAGCGCACGGGATCGAAGCCCACTCGTCTGAAGACATGTTTCCTGTAGGGCTCAGGGTCTCAGTCGATTAATCTTTAAAGTTGCATTAACGGTAAACCATTACTCACCCTTCACAGCATGCCTTTCTAGGGCAGGGAAAGTCAAAAAGGAACCTAATTTTAGATTATCTCCAGGAACTTATACTAATTTCTTCCGAACTATTCGATTTCTGTCCATTTACTCTCCCCCCCCAATCCCCCCAACATGTCATGTTCGTACTATGTTTCATCTGTACTCCACTGTCCTTGAGACTTACATAATCTTTATTTTATCTTGAAGTCTCTTTCAGCATATTCACCAATGATAAGGTGTCAAATAACTGCACTATTCCACCATATCAAGAATTATTACGACCATGGTCTCAACGTTTCTTTGCCATCTTGGGATTAATAATCGACAAAACTGCCAGCTTGCGATGCACAGTTTTCTCAAGCAAGAGATCCTCTCCACTACAAATATCACTTAAAAACGAAAGAAAACATATACATCCCGATCGTATGTTCCTCTCCATTAGTGACCTCATTTATGCAATGGCTTCACGTATTTCTCTCCACTTTATGAGGCCAAACATGAGCATCCCCTGAAGAATCACTTGTCCTCTTCTCCGTCTACATTGATGATCCTCAGTAACGTTTCGGCTGCGTGCGAAATCAAACTTATTGTTATTTTGTCCTGAATTACGGCTACGTTTCCATTTCCTGGTGTTGGGAGCTAACACTGATCTGACGACATCTTCCGGCCAAATTCTTTCCTAGTAAATCATCTCTCTTGAATCTTTCCAGGTTCAGTTAATAATAATCATGGCTTAGCTTTGATAGCGTACACGGATTATTCCTTATTACAGACAGAAAGTGCTTTCACCATACTGCATACAGAGAACCAATTCCTTCCTTTCTTTATACCTTCCTTTTTAAAATCTCCATATCCTTAGATTTAATCTTCCACCACTCTTCTTCTAACTAATTTTTTCATCCTATATTTGTTGTTTTCCACCATGCTAATATATTAACAGTATATATTTTTTAAAAGTTATCTACCGGTTAAGGTAGGTTTTGGATGGACACAGTTACTAAATAAATATTTTGTGACTCCTAACAAAACAAAATCCAGTACCTACTTTGCGTCAAGTCCCTCTTCATCTCTGAGTACTTCCTGCCTCTCTTCATCCCATCCAACATCCCTATCCTGGTATGATGTTGTCACGTTAAAAACACCATTGAGGAAGGCAACGGGAAGCCACCTCAATTATTGTTCCCAACGAAATCGTTGGGAACAATAATCGTTGACACTATAGAGCAGTAGGAAGGAATTGGAAGTGTTCACGCACTTCCAATTCCTTCTCTCGGTTATCTTTCTGATCATCTCTTCCGTACTCCATTGTTTCCTTCTAAGTTTCCTAATGAATATTCATGTAGTTTCGTTTGCAGCTTTCACTCTCTCCTTTTTTGATATGGTCCTTTTTAACTATTGTACCCAGCTCCATTTCCTCACGCATGATTTTCTCTAAGGCCTGCTGATATTCCTTTCTTGGTATTGCTTCCGAATTCCATTTCCCTATACCCCATGTTTCTTGTGCCACGTTGTCCAGAAAGCATCCAGATAAATCGATTTCTTTGCTATGACGTTATTTACCATGAAAACAGCCTTGAAGACAGCATTTGGTGGGAAATATGGGCGGACATGCTTATTCACTCACGACCTGTATAGACGGGCGATGCAAAAGTCGGACTCTTTTCGGTGACGATGGTCGGAATAAGACATCACGTAATCAGAAAAGTCATCATGGTCCGCGCAGTCGCTTCTGAAGGGACAAGTTCTCCTTGGCGACGGTCGACTTAAATCTTAGAACTACCCCCGTGATCGTTTGTCAAATATGCCACCCGGCATACGAAACCGGAATCCTACGAACAGTGAATGAGGTCGTCTTCCCACGAGGCTACTACTGCATCGCTGCATTAAAATCGACAATCATGAAAATTCAGAGGATTGACAACATTCCTTAAGTGACACTCTCTGTTCTTTCGTAAAAACCATAAAAAAACCGGGAGTCATTCTCTCTACGTGAAAATCGACCTCTCTCTTTTTCGAGCCACAGTCGAGGAGGATGTAGTTTCGACGACTTTTCGAGTTTCCGAGGGTGTTCTGGGGAAGGTGGGTGCGCCAAACATCCGTGTCCATTGGGAACACGATTTTCATAGCCACACGCATCGATGAAGTGCCAGGTCACGCCGGGGGATGCTCGTTTTTTTGTCAATTTATTTTTTTACAATGTACTCAACGTGAGGTTTCTGCTGAAAACTGCTCGTGTAACTTTTACCCATCGTTTTGAATAATTTTAAAAGATGCGGGCTTGATTTGGAGATATTTTTTCGACAAAAATGTACGCGTGGGGGGGAATTTGAGTGTCCGATGACTGCATACATACCAAACCAAAAATTTTAACATAGTCTCTCTTTTAAATCGATACACTATTTCCAGCGATGCTCTGATTTTTTTGACCCTTCCGAATAGTATTTCATGTCTTTCTCCTCAAAATAGGCGATGCGATGCATGCGATAACCTCCTCGTCCGAATCTTTTTCCTCAAAACGAAACTTTAAGGTCAGGAAACAGGAAAAATTCGCTGGGGGCCAGATATGGTGAATGCAGTGAGTGATCAATCAAGTCGAAGTGCGATTCGTGAATGTTAGCCATGGCGACCGCCGAAGTGTGAGAACAGGTGAGTTGTCCTGATGGAAAAGCACTTGCTTCTTCCACAAATTCGGTCGTTTCTTTTTTACAATTTCTGCCCTCAACTTGTCAAATAATGATCGGTTACAAGCTCCTATGGTTGTTTTACTTTTGGGAGATAATCGATGAACACAATTACATGACTATCCCTGAAAATAAATTCAAACACAGAATTCACCACTCTTCAAAAGGAAATTTCAAAACATCCTTTTTTATCTCTTGGAGCACGAAATTTGCTGATGAATAATGCATTGACATGCTAAAGAAATCCAGACATTACACAGTCATTTCGAAACCAGAAAACAAAACCATTAGCTTTCCCGGTCATTGAAGCAGCTTCATCAGTCGTGTATGGAGACCGATTTAAAAATAAGGAGTGGTGCATCCTTCACAAAATTACGACGTTCTGTAAACATGTCTTCTCCTCTTGTTTTTCTATTCAGTGGCACAATTACTTAAAGAAGGCTTTTCTTTAGCTGTAGAGTCTTCAAATTCCTTCCGAATAAATGTGATTATTAATTCAGCGTCGATCATGCCGGTCCATCCATCGAATGGTAGGGAAAAGGCAATAGATAAAAAAAGCAGTCTCAGTCATCTTGCCGGCCGATGAAACTGTCATCGTCTTTTCGGAGAAGTTTAACCCTATGCGGTCCGCTATTTTTACAGTGCATTCATCCCATTAGTTTAGTGGTGGATCCAAATTTCATCTGCCGTAATGATTTGACGCCCAAAATCTGAATTGCTTCGCTAAAATCGTTCCAAAAAGGGTCTTGAAAATGTGCATTCTGGAATGCGTTTTAGTTCACAATTGAACAAACGCGGCACCCAATTCGCGGACAGCTTACAAATTCCCAATTCTTCAGTCCATATGAAACAAATACATTCTTATAATTATTCTCATAGCCTTTGCTATCTCTCTCACCTTAATTTGACGATCGGCCAGCACCGTTTGGTGAACTTTTTGGATGTTATCGGTGGTTGTCACAGTTTTTGGCCGTTCCGAATGCTCATCATCAGCCAAGCTGGTACGGCCACATTTAAACTCAGTTGCCGAAAATTTCAATTGATGCGGCAGATTCCCCGTGCACAGCGACCAACTCGTCTTTGATTTGTGTATTGCCTTTCAAAAACAAACATCAAATGACAGCTCGATACTAAATTTTGTTTATTTTCCGAAAACCGTCACAATGGCTCACTCAAACGATTGTCAAGCAACAACTGCGCGTCAAAAATGGCTGGAAGTTTGGTGAGTACTTTTCAGCGCAAGCGCAAATACATTATTCTTCAACTTTTAGTGAAGAGTACTGCCATCTTCATGTTAGGTCGGAAACCTTTCAGATAACCCTCGCATTATTAATTAACGACGATTCTTACGATAATTCATCATGACATTGACAGCACTGACTGACACACACACTAACGGCAGGACACACACTCTGAAAACACTGACGTGTCATCTCGGAGCATTCGTCGTGTTTTGGGTAGTTTTTTTCGATGCCTCCAATTCAAACCAGCACTGCACGCTCCTGTGGCGAGATAACGTGGGTATTAGAAAGTAACAATTGTGTTTTGGGTCACAAATAAAATAACAATCGTCCAGGGATTGGTTAAGTGGCCCATTCGGTTCACTATATAATGGCAATGGCAAAAAAAACATTTTATTCATATTATTAGCATTATTAATTTAAATTTTATTTTATTATTATTTCACAATGAAAATTTATTTATAAAACGATGTCATTTAAAAAATTCTTTCGTATTTCAGTTTTCCTTGGAAAAAAGTACACGCCTGCTCTCGTGAGAAAGCGATATAATATTTTACCGATCATTAGATTCTTCTCTGAAGCATTCCCTGGAAAAATACATAATTTAGCTGGAATCTTAATGTAGAAATAACGCAGAAACTGTTTTCTCTTGCTTGGAATGTGAAACGTTGGTTTTCGAGCGTTATTTGAAGCAGAAAGAAAGTGATTTAAGTACAGTGTATAAGGACAAATTGAGTAGCTTCAGGCGTGATGTGTTGGAAGTCGAGCATAATGAATAACTGATCGAAGCACTTTTCCACTTGATAATTTTTTTATCATTTTGCGACCGGGTTTCGATGCATTACATCATCATCAGGTGATGATGATGTAATACATCGAAACCCGGTCGTAAAATAAAAATTTTATCTAGTGGAAAAGTGCTTCGATCAGTTATTCATTAGTGTGTATAAGGACGTTAAAATGTATTCTAACTAGAAGCATGCTCACTTTAATCATCATTAATTGCCATTTCAAACATATGAAGTTCAAAGTCAGAAATTAACTCGGTTGATTTTGTAAAAAAATTGTTGCTTATCTCACCAAAAGTGTAAAATGAAACAATTTCAGAGTGTAAAAATCATTCGCCTTGACTTTGATTCGAATCCAGATCCCTCAAGATCCGATCGAGTGCTTTAGCCAGTTAAGCTATCGAGATTTCTTTGCAAATTTCCAAAGAAAGGGTTTCTTTGGAAATTTGTCAAGGTATAAATAGCCTAAGTGTTTAAAAGTTGGCTTTAATCTCGTGGACAGTGGCGCGTCGCGCACGAATAGGAATGCCTGTGACATTGCATGCACGGTATTTCGTCACATCTTGTTCCTTTAAAAGCCCCAAAATGTCAGAGTTTAAGAGGGCGCCTCGATATCTTAAGTGTCTAAAGCACTCGACCGGACATTGAGAGATCTGGGTTCGAATCCCATTCAAGGAGAATGATTTTGACACTCCTAAAATTGTTGCATTGAAATGCACATTAGCGGATGACTGTTAAAAGTTACTGTTGCGGCATCTCCCGCAGTTTCTTTGGTAAGGTGTAAAACTTAGGGGGACTTATTTCCCATAATACTTAGAAATGCTTCATTCATACGCACACACCAAAATTCTTCATTTTTTATAAAACCTATGAAATACATATTTGATTTGCGGGGCGATATTCTTATATATTAACATTAATGAGATAAAATATTATTTTTTAACATTGATATGCGATAAAATATACGAATATGTGGTGACATTTATTTATTTCTCCAGAATATAAAAGCCGACTTAAACGTTTCCCGTAAACGAGAACATTTTTCCAGACGCGGCAACGTTTGACTTTAAGGCTAATTATAAAGTTTGGTTTTAACGAGTACAATGATACTTTTTCCTGCTCTGACTAAAGTTCACCATATTTGAGATACTCAGGATCGCAAACGAATTGCAATGACTAAAACGGATTGATGCACGTTCGAATGAGAATATTTCGCTGACCGGATATGTGAAAATTTGATTTTTATAATGGGAGATATAATTCCTCTGTTCGACTCTCAGCCTTCTAATCATATTTTCCCTGAGTGGCCATGGGGAAAAGACATATTTTACGTGCGGAAATATTTATTTTACTCATTCAAATATGAAAAAATATTAAATTTAATGCTTTTTTTTCACTTTACGCTTCTAAAAATACGTCCGCCTACTTTGAGGTCTACAATATTTCGTGATCACCTGATTAACTCAGTTTTATTGTGATTTTATCTCATCCCATTTCCATAACTCTGGTCCCTCAATGCACTGAGCAGTGATTGCATTCCTTGGAATGACGGTTCAACTAAATTTTGTTAATTTTCATATCTTATTTACGTGATGAGTTCCCCAACTGTTTTCAGTCCTACCTTTCAGGCCTTGGCATTTTTATCACTTGCTGCACGTATTACTATACAAATGTTGAAAATAATGATAATAATCAACAGCAGATCACTCTTACGCCGATTCCTGACTCTGCCCATTCAGATTCTCCATTCGCTTAACAACACTGGGGCAATGAGAGTCACGTACCGGTTTGAAATAAGTCACTCCAGTCTACTCCCATCTTCTGCGATACGTTAATTAGTATTGCCCATCGCAATATATTGAAAGCCCTCTCGAAAACCACATGCATAACTGTTATATTCTAGATTTCCCTCTGTCAGGCACCTAATTAATGCTTTGGCTTGACGCAAGTTCCTTTCCTTAATAAGAACAAAATAATGTTCGCTAAAATAATAATCATTCACATTCTTCTTCGTTCTTTTATTGATAATTCTTAGTATTTCCTTTCTTGCACTCGTAATTAAAATCATGGTCCTGAACAAGACACATTCCTCGTTAAGTATAATGCTTGGTAGGAAAATGGTACCCCTGACATTAAAGCCAACGTTCCTTAGAGGCAGAACGACGAAAAATGTCTAAAATTTGAAACTCGAACGTCGCAAACACACAAGCAGAATATTGAAAGGGCCCCCTTTAGCGGAAGTTGTAATGGATTCCAACAATTCTTCCTCCCATAACCCCAATAATCAACCGGAACGTCGGTTTGATTAATGATGATTGAGATTAAATAATAAATCTACATACATCTTACAGAATACCACGCGACCCACCTCAAGGGTGTGGGGCGAGAGGTGTTAACACGCCAGACAATTATGCATAAATATCCAATGATACATAAATTAATATTTCGCATGCATAAATACACATGGACACTTAAGCACATGCGCATGCCTATCTACCATCATGCAATAATGGGCGTGTGCGAGTAAAGCTTTAATTTTTACCTTCTGAATTTATTAAGCGACATAATGAATTCTGATTTAGTCATGGCTGTGTACCGTTCGAAGGAAGAAAAAGTACCTCAGTAAGATCTAAATTTGTCCCTCTCTCTTATTTTATCCTGGTCGTCGAATCTAATAGCATTTGATTGGGACCGTATTAGTAACAATAATTTCTCACTCATAATAAATCCTAACGAGCGGGTGAAATCCACACATTAGCAGAGTAATTAGGCGGACCAGGTTGGGTTTTTCCAAGAAAAGGATGCTATAAGCTTTGCCGCGAAATCGGTCTAAGTGTTTCCCTTTGGGCTTTCCCATCGCCCCCAATTTTCCTCGGTTAATCACCGTTTTAATTCTAATCGAAATGATCTGGGTGGCAATTAATGGAATCCTGCGATATTTAACCTTATATGGCAAGATCTGGCCCATGCGTCATCACATCAATGACTAAATTAAAAATGATTATCGGTTTCGAAACAGTAATTCGTCTTGGTGAATAACTGACACCGTAAACCCGCCGGAAATGGTAGTTCGGCCTGTGGAAAATATTGTATGATTGATGTATAAAAACTATAATTTGAGTGTATAATTTGTTTTTCAGTCCTTTGAGGAAATAACTTGGGGTAAATTAGAATATATTGCCTAATGCACCACCTGAGAATTGCTTGCGACCTTTTTTTTGGATATAAATGGAAGTCTCCGTTGCGGATTTCATGGGGGTTTAGAAAATATTGATGATATATGTAGATTATTAATGAGTTTGGCCACAGTGAATACCCTAAGTGCAACAAATTTGCACTTTTAAACAGATCTATTTGTAACGTACAACGCGTTTCAGTTTCTGCCACCGTCGTCTCTAATAATTACCACAAGTGCTTATCTTCCCCCCTTCCCCCTTTTTTACCTCTCCATTTCTTTAGTTTCTCTGTTTCTTTGGGTTTTCCATATCTCCCCTCTTTGTCCACGCCTATCTTACTCCTCACTCTTTTCTTCCAACCCCTCCCCTTCCTCAATATGATGTAATCACAATTTGAAACTTATCTTGTACCTGAACTCGATGAACTGAAACGCGTTGTACGTTACAAAAGAAATATGTGGAAAAGTGCAAATTTGTTTTTCTCGTAATAACGAACTTCCACTATATCTTGCCTGAATCTGTTTAATATAATGTATCCTAACTTTATGTTAATCATTAATGCCATGTGCATTTTGTCACCAGATACACGAATTATTTATTATTTAACGTTGACAATTGGCGTATTTCCTGCTAATTGCGTTACTGTTGTTCAGGGTTTCTACAAATCTTACCTCGGTACGGTAGTACCCCGAAGGAATGGTTTGTTCGTTTTATTGACGCTCTTTCAATTTGGAAATTGGCAGCCTTTTTAGGAGAAATTCGGTTTTTAGATCATTCAAGTAAAAGTTTTGACGTGGAATATATTAGGAGAAACTCTTTAAATATATGTGTAGCATAGATTACGGGTGAAATGCAAGTAAATACTTGCATTCACCAGGAGAATGAGAATTTACAGCACTCAACGTGAAATATTTTTCGAAACAAACCTGACATCCGTCACTACAGTAAACCTTTCTTCAATTCCGCTTCTTTACCTAACGCAATCCTTCTTCGATCGATTATTTTAGTTAGAGCAGAATTTACTAGGGCTTCCTGCCTTACATAAGTTATTTGTTAGAATAGTCAGCTATCCGTAACCAACCGATTATATAGCTAGCTCAGCTAACTCTAACTAACAAAGAAACTGCGGGAGATGCCGCAGTTTATTTGGAATTTGTCAAAGTATAAACACCATAAGTGTTTAAAGTTGGCTTTAACCTCGTGGACTGTGGCGCGTCGCGCACGACTACGAATGCCTGTGACATTGTATGTACGGTATTTCGTCACAACATCTTGTTCCTTTAAAAGCCCCAAAATTTCAGAGTTTAAGAGGACGCCTCGGTAGCTTAAGTGGCTAAAGCACTCGACCGAATTTTGTGCTAACTTTATTTGTTCTATCCAAGCTGGATTTTGATTTCACTTTTGGGGCTGTAGCACTAATGAATATACCTATAAATAAAACATACGTAAACCTTATTTCATGTTTCTTGGTATACAACTCGCGTTTTCAAATATCACCATATCCTCAGACATAACTTGTAGTATTTACGTAGTTCAATGCCAAAAATATGTTATTTTCGCCAGAACCTTGGCCTTAATTTGTCAAAATAAAAGTTAAATTTTGATTTTTATCTGTATAAATTTATTTTCTACCGAAAATCCAGAGTTAAAAACATCAAGGTAGGTCTGATAGGTGGTGGTAGAGCTCAAATAGTAATGCTAAGTATGTGACGTGGGAAATTCACGCATCAAGGTAGGGGGACCAGTTCTTTTCCCTGTAATTCCTGAAGTTTCCCAGGAAGATGTAGTGCTCGAAAAACCACAAAGCTGGAGTAAAGCGTAAAGGTGTAGACAGGTCTCCCCGAGAATCGAACCTGGGCTCTCTACTCAGTGGATTACTACTTCTCTATATTTTCTATATCTCTTCAGAAATCATTTCAATCTCGAGAATCCGGTTACCCTTTTTCAACACATTGTTCCATTTATGATGAGATGTTAGCTGCGCCTGTCCTTCTTCTGCGCGTTGTGTGAGGGCTAACATCTAATGGAACGACGTAAGGAGAGGAGAAGGCCGGCCAGCCCTCTCCCTAGCGCGGTCAGAGCCGACAGCCTGCCAACTCTTCTACACAGAGCTGAGAGCCTGCCAACTGCTATACAACGTTGGGACGACACTTCCCAATTAGAATTAAACTCAAAAGAGTACGCAGCGATGAATTTTTGAAAAATAGCAATTTCCTCCCGAACGCCTACTGCATCAAGAATTCCGAAGTAGAAAGTGTAGACTCAATTAAATACTTAGGCGTTACCCTCACTCACGACCACTCCTGGGTGAAATATATATTTATTTTATTTATTTATCGACTTAATTGGGCGAGGTTGGGACTAATAGTCCCTTCTTCCACCTAACCCTACATTACAGACATTTGACGACAATCACATAAAACCAAGCCCTAGATGGAGAATATACGCCATAAATATAAGCCATATACGGAGAATATGTGGACAAGATAGCGAAAAAATTAGGAAAAATTAATTTTAATAATAGGGAAATTCGATGAAAAGGTTAAAGAGAAATGTTATCTCACGCTGTTTAGGCCTCATTTAGAATATTTTGCTAGTATATGGGTTCCACTCGAAGTTGGATTAATTACCGAATTGGATCGCGTACAGCGTAGAGGAGCTAGATGTTTAAAACATTCTTATGATAAACTGAGTAGCATATCAAAGTTATTACTGAAGCTAGTTTTGGAATCAATCATGGAGCGAAGGTTTAATTACAGAATTAATCTCTTGCATAAGCTGGAAGGATGTCTCTACAGCGATGATGCTGAAAATGTATGAGTACCTTTTCAATTGCACGATACAGTAAGAGAAATCATGTCAATAAAATAAAATAGATTAAGAGTAGAACGGATAGATTTAAGTTTTCATTTTTCCCAAGAACGATAAGGGATCAGGATTACGTTGTCCGACCGCGCTAGTTTGACCCAAAATAATTTTCTATTTTGGGTCAAAATTAGCCTGGTGTGTAATCACCCCCTGTCACAAACCCTAGCGGTGGCTTGCAGGGTACTATGTAAATAATAATTCAATAAACTTCCTTACCAACCCCAAAGTGACGGAATTTCTCCCATCAAATTTTCCCTTCTCTCGGTTTCGGCCGGCCGCCTGATTTAGGAGTTTGGCCCGACTGTGATGTCACCCGGCGAATGTGTCCGGACGTTGGCCCCGCCCGGCCATCGGACCCTACCCCAACAATCACCGCTGTCGCCTCCGCGCATGCGAAAGCGCACATCACTGTTACGTAACCAAATCCTTTTTTCGCGCCTTCCGTTCCACTTCGCGACGTCCTTCCCCCACTACCCAGTGTTGACGGGGCCGCAGGGCGATGATTTGCCCTTTCACTCTGCCAGCATCTCCCCCCCCTCCCCTTACCACACGCATGATCTCCGGTTCGTCTCCTTCAGCGAGATGAGGGAGGCAAGGTTAATTATTGGAATTTCCCGTTGCTCGCCGGCATCTCAACGGACGCCGAGCAAAGGCACGAAGGAAAGCGGTAGACTTCCCTGGCTATCAATCCTTAGTGTTTATCGATCGAGATCGTAGGGATTTTTTGAGGATCGACCTCTGCCTCGGTAATTCCAGAACTTACCGATCGATTCTGGTGTCTTAAGATCCCTTGAGATCGATAATTTCAATGGAAGCATTGATTATTGATTGATGAGAAAATTTGCATGCTGGGAATTTGACTGCTATATAAGTAATGGACTATTACCCAAAGTAAACGACCTATGCTCAGCAGATTTAAGATTGAAAAGCTATTCACTACGTATTGATCGAGCGGTAATTTTGCGATAAGTTTCCGCAATTAGCAACATAGGCTTCACTTTTGGATCTTTCACGCTAGTGGGCGAAAACATTATGCACCTACAGTTGATAAATGTGCATAAATAATGCACAATAAATGTAATAAATAATTATAATTTTTGTCGCAAACGTATTATATAGTTTTCGAATTTGGAGAATACAATCTCATAAGCAAGGGAGAAAAACCGATTGAGGAAATTCATTTTAGATGTGAAATCGGGCATGTGGAAGGATGGTAATTGTGTATGTAGACCTAACATTTCTTTTAAAGCCGACGTTTCCGAGGAACTCCTCCCTAAGTATAATTAATCTATTCACGAAAATAAGGTATCTCATCTTGAGGTAATTTCATCTCTGGACCAAAACTGCCGCAAAATACTTCTCTCGTATAATTGGCTTAGTTTAAACAACCTCAGAACGCTGGTTACCTTCGCATCATGATGTAGGTACAACCTAGGTGTCAACCTCTTGCCATTTACAGCCTAGCAACAGCTACCAAGTGTGCTTCACGTCGCCTTCTCAAGAGAAGAGATTTTCCTTTTCGCTGTCTTTTCGTTTTGAAAAAGCTTTGCTAGAACAAAAGTGGAAATTGATAGTGTGAGAAAAAATACGATCAATTATGATATTAATTCAAAGTTTAAAAAAAAGTTCAGAACTGTTTTAGTAAGGTGTGAACCATACAATATAAAAGAAAGCGGCTTTAGGGAAACTCACAAATGGAGGTTGATTGCAAATCACTGCGAAAATTGTTATGTACGATTGCACTGCATTTGTGTTAAATAAATAAGAGCGGAATTTCATTTGTCGTTAACTCTCTTCATTAGTACCTCGGAAATTATTAATGACGAAAAACATGATGAATGTCATAAAACTATTTAGTTCTTGCGCTTTTCCGCTACCACACATACACGTGTTGATAATTCACGCGGCGATTTGTATGTGGTGTGAAAGCATCAGATTTTTATCTTGCGTTAAAATAAGGGGTTTCCTCAAAATCAGGTTCATTATGTTCAGCTAAAAATGTTATCATTTTATTTGTAAAAAAAGTACAGCAATTTTACCAATATTTCATTTGAAAAATAATACTTAATTCGATTTTTCAGAGGATTAATTTAAGAGATTGATTCATCAGTGATTCTGGACAGTCAGTAGTCCTAGTGATTGGGGATAGTTCACGCGACGATTTCTGGGACATATTTCAACTCATCCCTCCACTATCCTAACCTATTTTGATGCTTACTCCCTCTTCCCACTCCCCAGCCAACACCCCTAGTCACAGCTTGTACATTTTTTTTATCATTTCACCTCATATTTATTTTATTTTCCGCACCAATCTAACTGATTCGCTTCCCTTGCGTGTGACAGACAGTCGGATTTAATGGTGACTTTCTTGCCACACTCTAAAAATTGCTAAGAGTCTATCTCTTCCATGCGAGCACTTCGATGTCCATTGAAAAACAATTGACTTGTTCTGATAATGTTGCATTCAGATGGAAACAGATAATTGGTTTGATGCCGATTGAAGTCGGTTTGGATGTCCAATTAGATCGCGTGCGGCGAAGAGGAACTAGATTTATGAAATCTCGTTACGATAAACCTAGGTGTCTGGATTATGAGACAAAATAAGTCGGGAATCATTCACGGAGAAAAGGTTAAATATTAAATCACTTGCATCAATTAGAAGCAGGTATCTGTAGCGATAATGCTGAAAATGTATTATTATCTCCATCGTATGGCTGTTGGAGGGACCGTGAACAAAATTAAAATGATTAAGTGCAGAACATACAAATTCAAAACATCACTTATCCCGAAAACGATATGGGATCAAAATAACTGCAAACGACCACGACAAGGGAGAAGAATTATTTTCTCTTATTCTAAGTAGTCTAGAATGTTGTCATCCTATTATCTCTCCTATATTTTATATCTCTCCTTTTTATTAGCAGTTGTAGCCTTGTATGCATAGAGAAGTATTTTCCATAGAGATACCATTGTGCATGTCACTGAAGTTAAATTTTTGTCTATTATTTGAAAAAAATTGTGTTTCATTTCAAAATTAGTTACACTGTTATGAGTTTGGAGATTATACGGACCATCGATCGAATGAAAGCAATGCGAATTAATCGGATGAAGAGCGGTTGAAAAGTACTTATTGTTAGTAAGTTTGAAAAGCAAGTTTAAGTAAGTTTGAAAAGTATTTTTAAGTGAGTTTGAAAATTAAGTTTTTAGGCGTGGTCCTCCCCCTACGTGGTCGGCCATTTCATTCACCAAATCAAGGGAAAACTTCCGTAGCTTTAGCACAGCCTCTCTCTCTCTCCCAGGGACAGTACTGTGAAGAAGGATAATGAAGGCTCACGCAATCGCGTCAGAAGCTCGCCTCCTCCCCCCCCCCACCCTTGGCCCAGTGCTGAGAAGGTTAATGAAATGACATCGCACTAATAATAGGGACAGCGCCCTAACACCCACCCCTCTATTAATGGTGACCTCTCGGGTCCAGTGCTGAGGATGACGCTTAATGAGATTATTAGGGCGCAAATGGAATTTTGAAACTAAGGTTCCAAGCGAAGGGAGGGAGCCAGGGAGAAAATAAGCCTTTCACGAGCCTCTTACGTGATATCTCACTTGAATCATAACTAAGCTACTTAAAATTCTCCGTTTTCATGAAAAAATGTCAATTTTACTCATTAAAATAATGCGATCCCGTGCTGTTCACTTGAGATTCCTTTTGACGACCTAGAAAATGCAATAATTGGGTAAATTGTCGACGTATTCACAATTACGTATGTTTAACGACTTTACACAGGCAAAACTGGATTTTCCACAGTTATTTCATATTTGCGTCATTACAGATAAGTAATTTAGCAAAATTTAAATTTTGCGGAATTAATAAATTACTAAAATTCAGCAATGCGTTTAGTTCATGGAATTAATTATACTTGAGATATTTACGAAACACATGGGATTTAGACGGGATTGATGGTTTGGTTGACGCATCGTCTTATCGGACGCCATGTTGAAGTAAGCAAACCCGCTGATATTAAGCATGCACGAAACGAGCATTACGATTAACTGACGAATGAGTCTTTAGCACGTAAGTGGACACTTTTAAGGAAATTATATTGTTTTCGGTGACTTCACAGCTATGAAAATCACCGATTCGAATATTTCAGTTTAAAATCCAAATGATAAGGAGTTTTAAATGGCATTAAGGGTGGTGAGAAGCATGCCTATCCGAAGAATTACTTAAGCCCGGTTTCACCAACCTTTGTTTAATCGACGATCGCTTCACCGGTATCATCTTATTGGCCGACGATCACATCTTGCATTAGTTCCACGGACAATCTATCGGAAATCAAGAGCGGTAATCAACAGATTGGCTATTGTGGAAACTAAATGCTATCCTGCTATCCTAGTTTTGCTAACTTACTTTCTATTGGCTGTCGTCGTCACGTGACCACAGTGTGATTGTTTATTTATTTGCATGACTACCGTGGAGCTTCAACAAAATATGCGATGGACAATAAACTAACTGCTGAGATTGATAAGTCCAAATTGGTAGTTTTAACTGTCCCAATCATATTATTGAGAATAAAAAGACATATCACGTTTTAAATAAAGGTAAACAAAAAGAGTTAGCTTTGGCCATTCAGTTTCACCAAAAAGAAACATCCAATTAAGTGGAAAGATGCCACGAAAACATGAAACGCCAGGCAATGAGGATGTGGTCGATAAAAATGTTAGTGCATAGAAATAGTTTTTACTTATCTTTGGCTGTATTTTAAGTATATTTATTTATGTAGATGTCTCATACCTCGTGTATAGAGAACTGTAAAAAAATAAGTAAATATTCTACCATGTTGAAGTTTTCCCGCAGTGAATAACGAAATAAATGAAAACCAATGCATGACCCCATTGCCAAAACTTACAAATATATCTTAAATTAAATTATTATTAAGATTATTCTGGAGTAATATATTGTCGATTGAACTGGGTCTTTGTGCAATTCAAATATTTCCTTCCCTCTACTTTCCATCTTCTCCAGCCTAGCCCTCCTCATCACAATGTGACCTTTCCTCGGCCTTTTTGGCTAAGGAAAGGTTATATTATGAGGAGTTCCAAGGTCCAAGTTGGCCTTTTTCTTTCTAATAATACTCTTCAATGTCTCTTTTCTCTTCATTTCTTCTTCTTACCTCATTTATAGCTCTGCCAGTGCGTCTTCCCCCTTCTGAGTTCCTTGCCAAAGCCACATCACAATACATTTTGACTAATTGTTTTCTTTTGCTCTGACAGTTGATATTTCTCTTCCGTGTTTCACTTAATGATGCTGTATTTGCTACCTTTTGCAATTCATTTCCTTGATTCACTCTCCACAATTCGCGGACAGCTCCCTTGTCTTTCTGGACGCTGCCTTTCCTTGTCCAATCCTAATTCTAATTTCTTCTGTACGACAGCGATCACATGTTTCGATAATTTCCACGCATTGAAATGAACTGTTGAACTCACTGCTGACTTTCTAATTGATCTAATTTCCTTTAGATTTTCATCACCTTCATTTAAAATCATTTCATTCTCCTCTCCCGTCTTGTATTATTATCCTTTCCGACATTTTCCGCAACTCTTCTTCACTCTCCTCTTCAACCGCCTGGTCACCTTCATGGCAGTTTTCTGTTTCCCTGATTCTTAAGTCTCCTTCGTCATTATCGGAGTGTAATCGTAATAATAGCAAAGCAATGATTTGGCCAAAGCAGAGAAACTGCAAAGGAATTTCCGCTGGAGAGCGGTCACCCGCCGGTATGCACAAATGTGCAAGAAATGTCCCACCGTAAAAATCTTACGTCTTGAACGGAATTTGTGATAGTAATAATCTCACGGTAATCAATATATAAATCTTAGATCGTTCATCCTGATTGGATGACAAGAAAGGTAAGTTCGAAGTACGTATATTTCAATCTGCGGTTGCCTTGAGAAAAGTAACCATAAAATGGAAAGGCAGCCTTTCTTGGCCAACGAAGGAGGAAATGCGTCACTTGACTGTCCCGTTCATTCTAATCTGACGCGTTTATTGAGTCGCGCTCTTGAATGAGTAAGAATCATGACGCGTGGAACGTTTTCATATAATTCCGTATTTCTTTTTTTTATTTTACTCCGATAACGATTACCTTAATACCGAAAGAGAACATGTCATGGAACAAACGTTGTTTGGCAATGCAACAATTTCAGTGAGTACAAATCATTCACCTTGACCGGGATTCGAACCCTGAAATGTTCAGGATAAAACGTTGTTTTATTCGCATCATTTCTTCCAAAATATGTTAACTATCGTTAAACTTAGGTAGGGGTATTATCATTTTTGTTATTTCAGTGAGACCCATTGAAAAACAATGTTTCCATTTTAAACGAACAGAAATCATGTCATTATGATGACCGTTCGATATCCCTCCTATCGCGCATAGTACGTGGGCGATACGTACTTATAGTTGCCGCTCGTGCGACCCCGTGTTCGGAGATGAAAGCAGCGAACGAATCGCCGACGTTGATCGCTCGTTTTGGGATTTGAATGGAAGAGAAAAAAGAAGTAACTGAGAGGAATGGGACTAATAATAAAATATCGACTCCCGCGGGAGAATTCCGGTGGGCGGGCGAGTTTGTTCGACCCCGGTTTAGGGAGTGGTTTGAAATAGCCCCGCGCTTTATTTGGTCCTTCCGATGTCCCATTGATTTCTTTCCGTAGAAGGGTGTCACAGCGTTTTTTTTTACTTACTAAATTCCTTCGACGGTACTCCCGGTAACCGTTCGTTTTTACGACATTGTTTTTTTGACAAAGTGGAATTCGAACTTTGTAGTTGTCGCATGAGATACCGAAAATCTTTTCACACTTTCCGATGCGTATATTACTTGAAGGCAAGTCACGTCCTCATTCATGAGTTGGATTAACTGCTGAATGAAGACGCGTGGCTTCATTCCACTGCGGTTGCATCTTCATTCAAATCGCGACACGGAACTTTCTCCGAGAACATTCAATCGATTCCGCGCACATACGTATTACATAATATTGCACGTAATGATGATAGGAAGCTCGGTCAAAATGAGAATAAAAGGGTGGATATTTTATGAATTAGTATCAAAGTGTAATTATTTTATGAATAAAAGTTTGAATATGTTTATTTTCTCCCACCGCTTGTTAGCGACGATAGCATTGTTGGTTTGGTTGCCAACGCGTGGTAGAAAGTAAACAGCCATCGTATGGTGAGATCTTGTTAGCCATTTCTATCCGCAAATATTCCTCTCGTAGATAAAAAACTACTTTAGGAAAGCTTTACCGATATGTATTAGTTTTTGAAAAGTTGCTTAGTGTGACTACACAGGTATTGACTGTATATTGACTACCTCCTTCCTCTTCAACCCCACTCTTCAGGGAATCAACTCTTTGCCTCCAGCAAGCACTCACTTATATCCTCGCAAATTGCCAGCTGGAAGGAGTTATTTATTTTGAGTTTAACTATTCATATAACCAGTTTACAAAGAGCCCAGCGAGAAGAAAAACACGCTTAAATCCAAGGATACCGATCGCAGTTATCAATCCGAAGATCGGTGTTTTAGTTGAGGGTATAGATCGCCCAATACAAAGCTTAACTCCGTGCGAATGTCTCACATCCGAGTATCATGGGGGCCGCACGTGGTTTCCAAGTTGAAGATCTGATATTTGAAAAAAATCAAAAGCTTGGGCAAAGCTGAAGGTCTCTTCAGAGCCGTCCCTGGGATCCAACTCGGGCCCCCCGGTCAGTGCCTCAGCGCTCTACCCACTGGAATACCACGTCCTTAAAATTCATCCTATCCATTTTTATGGAACCAGTATTTTATCTTTGATCAAGTTATTCGTAAGCGCGCACGTCGCGCCAGGTGCGTTGGATCACCTTATACCGCCGAGTGTGCAAGGGTGAACATGTTCGCATGATCTTTTCTTTTGTAAAGTAATGTCTCCACCTTTCGGTTTAAAATACCAGTCCTCGGTCCGTTCCGTCCGGTCCGTTAATTCCGCGTAAAAAACTTGCACATATTTCGCCATCCGTTTGGCTCGTCACCTACTTTAAGGCCAATACTATTTTACGCCATCAGCGACGAATAGCTTCACTTTGATTTTCGCTTTTGAATCGACGTCGTGTACAATTATTAGAAAGTTATTGAGTCCTATCGCATTCACTTTGGTGACGAAAGAAATTGTAGGCACAGTTAACACCAGGTGTGGTGCCAAAATAAAAAAAAAATTCACCTTGGCGTTATGTCCTTAGTGATAAAAAGACATCGTCTCAGTTCAATGGATAGGGTGCTGGGCTCCTGATTGGACGGAAAGAGTTCAAATCTGGTTGACATCTCTGAGCACATACAGTATCGCCAAGGCTATCTGATATTTCAGGTAACAGAGCGTCATTGAGATACAGTCATTAAACAAAGGAAAAGGGACTTGCCCACCCGTATTATCCTGATGTTTGAATGTCAAATGCCCTATTTGGTCTTAATATTTGGGCACTCTTACCGATTAAAACAATCGTAGGGCTCGTACTATAGATAGTGTGCAACGCGCAAGCCCTTTCATCACGTTAAGGTTGTAGTCCCAATGTTACCCAAACATCCTATGCATGCATACTTTAAAAATATTTTGGCCTTCTCATTACTATAGTAGCATATACGATTAGTTTAAAGTGTCTAAACTTATTCAGATAATGGCGTAATCTAATAAAATTAAAAAGTCTACTTAATCATTTTTCATTACATTTCCCACCATTTCACGCCTTATGTTTATATTCAACGCATTTCTCAATCCTGCCGCGTGAAATAAGATAGTGTTAGGAATGATTTGCGGGTATCTTCTGTACTGGTAATGAGAATTTTCAACCTGAATTCTCATAATCGATCATTTATTTTCAGCCGAATATTAAAATTTTCTCATTGATCAGATGTTCTTTATATTTTTCATTTTTGTATCTTGACACAAAAATGAAATTCTGCTCGTTATATTTCTAGGCCGCGCGTGTCACGTTCGTTGAAAACTATTGCACACTCTCCCGCGGCAATTTTGCTGCAAACCTGTGAACAACTTCGGCCATAATTTCGCAATTTCTCCCCCGTCGACCCTCCAGCACGACAAAGGGAATGCCCTTCCTGTCCGTCCAATCTTTAGGATGCCCATACGTCGCTCTCACCAAGGGCATCTGGCGATAAAACTTTTGGAATTTTAAGTGCTTATTGGTTGAAAGAGTAAAAAAAATGCCATTTCTTCTCTGAGTGAGTAGACTTATTTTTAAAAAAAGTCAAATTTACATGAGTGAGAGTATTCTCTCTTGCTTATGGCTCCAGTAATCCTGTCCTTATATCTTAATTTCACTTCTTATCGAATTCATTCCTCATTTTATGGACGTCCTTCCCATTTTAAATAGCACGCACGTTTGGTCCTAGTAGTCTATCTCAACTCAAAGTTGCTGTTTCACGGAGCAGTCGCCTATTGAAGCGCACTCCGAAAATTCAAAAATCTCATTGCGCGCAATGGACTGTTTGCAAAATAGTGAAAGAAATTTCCAGCTTATTTACTTTGATCATAGTAAAAAATAATCTCATTCGACTCTCAAAAGTTAATTACTCAATAAACTTTCAGGCCCATTTTAAGGCGTAACAGTCATGAAATAGCAGTGTGAAATTGAGTACGTTTTCCTGTGTTAAAGTACTTGGAGGTGTGCTGCCAGAGAGAGATCTGGCAGCACACCTCCAAGGCTTCGAGTTTCCAACCGACTGCCGCCTCAGGCTTCGTCCCTCCTATATATCCATCCAGCCGCCGTATGGGCGGCCGACCTGGCATAGGGAGGAAGGACGGTCCGAGACGGACGGTCGGCCGGATTCTCGGCGGTGGAGATGTACTGCCAGGTCACAACCTGTGACATTTCCTTTATTAGTAATATAAACATGTATTTAACATCGGCATTGTGGAAGATATTTCCCTTGCCTTTACCTAATGAGAATACAACCGGCATATTATCGCAATGGATAGTGACATTACATATTGCTGGGGCCACCTGTGCCGCGTGTAATGCGGCCATCAGGGCCGCGTATGCCTCTGCTTCCATAATTGGGATCATCTCGTCGAAGGGCCATATCTCGGTAAGCAATTGCCGCAGCCGTAGGTTCGTTGATGATTCGAAGAACATTCAATCCGGCGATTGCCCCAGAATCTTTGGTGGCTTGGCGCTGCGAGTCGTTGAAGTAGGCGGGTACCGTGACAACGGCATTAGATACAGTCTTCCCCAGATACGCCTCCGCAGTTTCCTTCATTTTGGTTAGCACCATGGATGATATCTCTTCGGGGAAGAAAGTTTTCGTTTCTCCTTTGTACTGAATTTGAATCTTTGGTTTGCCTCCATCACTAACGACGGTGAATGGCCAATGCTTCATATCTGACTGGACCGAAGCATCTTCAAATCTTCGGCCGATTAACCGCTTAGCATCGAAAACGGTGTTGTTAGGAAGGATCTCAGTTTTTCCCGGCGTATTGTATTCAGGAAGTTCTCTCGGGTTTCCCACCGGGTCAGCGTGGTGTGCACCGACGTTTCGACGGCTAACTCTGCCATCGTCTTCAGGGTGAAGTGCAGAGCAATGAATTCGCCATGTATTTATACCCTGTCGTAGGGTCAGGTGTCCCCTTTGTTTCCACGGTATCCCATAAGATCTCCAGGATACTAAGGAAACATAAAGTGGAAACCATCCACAAGCCACAAGGAAAATTGAAGAACTTCCTTGGCACGGCAAAAGACGAACGGGGTTTTAAGGCGCCGGGGGTATACCGGATCCCGTGTGAGTGCGGCCAGGTATACATCGGGGAGACTGGCCGCACAATTGAAAAGCGACTAACGGAGCATGAGCGATGCATCAGACTCCATTACCCTGAGAAGTCTGCAGTCGCCGAACACAGCATCACGCATGGTCATCGGATTGACTGGGGGAGCACCAAAAGACTTTGTCACACGAACGGCTACTGGGACCGAGTGGCGAAGGAAGCCGTGGAAATCCGACTGGAAGGACAGAATACCTTCAACAGGGACACTGGCTTCCAGATCAGCAGCACGTGGAGACCTGTGCTGAGAAAAATTGAAAGTACGAGACGTCACCGGGGCGGCTCGGCACTTGGGAACACATCGGACCAATCGGAGGACACCTGACCCTACGACAGGGTATAAATACATGGCGAATTCATTGCTCTGCACTTCACCCTGAAGACGATGGCAGAGTTAGCCGTCGAAACGTCGGTGTTGTTAGGGTTCATGGCCACTTGGTTCTTCGCTGCATCACCGATAAGCCGCTCCGTGTCTGTGAAAGCCACATAACTAGGAGTGGTTCTGTTTCCCTGATCGTTGGCGATAATTTCCACCTTACCATGCTGAAACACTCCTACACAGGAGTAGGTGGTCCCCAAATCGATACCAACCGCTGGTGCCTTAGTAGCAGCCATGACTTTCAATATGGACTTTGACTTAAATTAATATAAATAATACTGCAGAATATCACAGTTATCCACTAAGGAAGTAGGTCCCAGTATGATCAGCTCAAGTTGGCAGTCGACTTCGAATTCTTGAGACCTTGGGGCTAAGTTACGGGAACCCATGTTTAGGACCAGTGAAATCATGAAATTGAGCGTCGCCTGCGAAAATTACGGGTTATCAGAATTGCAGCTTTCTGAAATGGGCAATGCCCAGCGGTTGAGCCTTCTTGATTGATTTTTCTTGTTTGTACTGGCGCCAAGCTGATTCAGCAATGGATATCTCCAATTAATGGAATTCAATTCAAGATTAACCCTCCCGATTATATCCGTTAATTAATAAAAATGGACCTTTTCAGAAAGTTCGGGGATATACATACAAAAGCGACAAAAAATACCGATGAAATTTTGATGCATTTGCGACATCAAATACGGTACAATTTCTAAAATAATACTGATATTTATCCTAAAATGCCAGTATAAATACAAGTATTTATAAAAGCACTGTAATTAAGTTAAATTTATCAGCAGTAACGGAATTATGCACTTACCTCATATATGGGTATTATATATGTGTTCCTATCCCGTTCCTATCCCTCTATATGTGTTCCTATCCCTTTTCCTTATATCTGTTTCTGTATATATGAGTATTTATTCGCCGTTTGGCGGGATTTCGTGTTTGAATGTGTATTTGGCCAATGTGGCTCATCTCTTTCTTCTGGCTATGCGTGCCACGAAACGCACTGTTCCTTTCCTGTATGATGTTGTATTAATTCTAACCCACTGTCCTTTCCTTTCCTTGTGTATTGTCTATTTCTCCTTTGGTGGGTGAAACTGCCCCCTGACGCCATCTCTTGGCTGAAAGAATCGGGGCGCTTGGCGACATATTAGACCGACGGATCTCAAGGTAAATTGACTATCCTCGATAGCTCAAGTGGTTAAGAGCATCCGCCCGGCAAGTGGAAAGATCCGGTGTTCGAGTCCCGGTTGAGGAAATATTTTTACTCTTGTGATCCGTTCGATTCCGCCTTCCCCACCTCTATTGTGTTCGTCCTTTATATGTGTTCCTATCCCTTTTCCTTATATCTGTTTCTGTATATATATATATATATATATATATATATATATATATATATATATATATATATATCTCGATTAGCATTGGGGAAGTGTAAAATGATGAAGATGTCTCTCATGCTCTTTATCAAGGTGAGGCATGTTTCATATTTAAGTTGCTGTTCTTTCCTTGGGTTTTTCCGATTGCTTTTCTTTCGAGTGGTAATTTGCATATTTTTTACTTAATTGTATAAAAAGAATACTTGGGTATTGTAATGAAAGGGTCAAGGAGCTTTTTTATTTCACGTTAGTTAGGTCCCACCTTGAGTATGCTGCAAGTGTATGGTATCCTCATGAAGTTGGCTTAATTTTAGAACTAGATCGAGTGCAACATTGAGCAGCTAGGTCTGTGAAAAGTTGTTATGAACAATGTAGCAGGGGAAAAATTACAATGGGAGCCACTAGTTGACCGTAGACTAAAATACATGGTAAACTTACTGCGTACGATAAATTTGAGGAAGGTTACTTATCTGAGGATGTTAAGGATAAAAGTTCTACGGCATGGTTTGAATGTACGTATCCTGCTATTAAATATTTTTCCATATAAGTGCTTTCTTTCGTGTGGTTAAGGTGTTGTCGAGTGCATGAACAAACTAATATTTGTGCAGAGGTAACATGATTTGGTTTTGTACATGGTTTTATTCTAGTTTAGGGGTGGTGACCTAACACTCCCCGCCACACGCCCTTGCGGGGTATTGTGTACATGTAGATGTTTGCAGAATATTTTAGATTGATGTCGTTGCTGGAAATATCGCGTCGTGTTTCAAATAATCTTAGCCATCCAGCAGTTTACAAACCTGCTGCATGCTTATTAAAATGCCTTAGCATTTTATGGGAGACTGAAGATTGCTCTCTTTGGGTAAACCTATAAATTCACGAATTGTGGTCTGCTTAATACCGCGCAGAATATCTTTAAACTCCATAAAATATGTTAAAGCATCTCATTCTTTTATACCCCTCTTGATTTCATACAACATTCCAGTTCTTTTCCTTCCTCAACCTCGCTCTCCCATCATTCTCCCTTCTATCGGTATCCCATCGCCTGCATCACTTGCCCTACCCTCTTTGTATCTCTCCCAACAGGCGTCTTTACAATTTTCTAGAACGTAATCGCTTGTTTTCCTTTCTGTCCATTTTTTATCTCCATTCTTCAATGGAATCTTAAAAATTTTTCAATCTACGACCTAGTTTCCACGCCATAGTCAAAACATGTAGTTCGAATGCAACAATTTCAGAGTGTAAAAATCATTTGCCTTGACCGGGATTAGGCGAATGATTTTTAGTACTCTGAAATGTTTGCATTGAAATGCACATTTAGCGGATGACTCCGTTGAAAGTCACTGTTGCGGCATCTCCCGCAGTTTCTTTGGAATGTAGTTCGAAAAATTAATTATCTCGTATCATCACTGAATTTCATTGATGTAAATAAATCAACAATCAGATCGAATGTGAGATCGGAAATCAATATATTATTTCACCTGGTGTTATGCTTGCTGATGTTACTCCCGTATACTGTAAGGTTCCACTCCTTGCGGTTCCTCTCCCTTCAGATCGGGTGCCGATTAAGTCGTGTTGCGTGACTTCTCGAGCCCCCGAATTGCCTCGGAGAGATTACGAAGGAAAATGAACCGCTCGCCTTCTCGGTCGAGCTCATTTTGCTCTTGCTTTACTTGAGATCCAACCGGAGTCCATTTCTCAAAGCTGCACCAGTCAATTAACGATTCTCTTTAAGATAAATTCACACTTGGTACAAGGCTCCCGACTTTCACCCTTTAAAATATAGGCAAGTGAAATACATTGCGACCGATAAGGAGACTCTCAACGAGTAAGCCATTAGTGACCGTTTCTCAGAGCACTTGGTGAATCAAATCATGTGCATGAAAAACATTGGGTGAGTTTATTATTAATTCCTCTACACCAAGAACCATCATGGCTTCGAAATGCAGGATAATTAGAGCGATACACCAGTTTCTCAGGCGTTGGCGCTACTTTGAATACACGATATTTTGAAGTGACGGACGAGGAATTGGGTTTCTCTGAATATTTCTTAATTTTTTAGAGGAAAATATAATTTAAAATGTGAAAGAATATCTTAATAGGTGGAGAGGTACGTGGGTCGTTCAGTAACTCCACATTTTCAACATTATCGCTAAAGAGACATCCAATTTTTGCACGGGATTTAATGTGTAATTTAACCTTCACTCCGTGAGTAATTTCCAGCCTAGTTAATATTATAATGTTGATAAGCTATTCAGTTTATCATGACAACGGTTTTACGTACAAAACTCCCTTTACACCGCACGCGATTTCATTCGGCAATCAATCCAACTTCATGAGGAAGTTCTAAATGCAACACATTCTAAACGAGGCCTAACCAGCGGAAGATATGCACAATTGGTGACAATTGCTCGGTCAATCGGCGACATTTGGGATCCAGTCGGGTGATTTTGACGCCCGACCGTGGGCATGCGAGCAACGATCATCCCCAAAGACGCTTCCGCAATCGACGCGGCCAGGGTGCGCCGCCCCGCGAACACACACACACCCTGGCCGTGTTGTGGCGGTGACGCATGGCTGGGGAGGACGGGTCGTGGAGGGAGCGACGGCGGGGGAGAGGGGTCGGGGGAATCAAGGGCGAGGAGACTGCAGTTTTGCCCCGAGGGCGCTCAGAGTGCAGCGGCGCGGATACCGATTGCGCACACGGGTCTCCGAGCGCATGCGCGCGCAGGGGAGGAATGCCAAATAATTGAAACACCACAGCGATCACCATAAAGGCGCGCTCGCCTCCTCGTTGCAGCGGAGGGAGAATGTGGTGGAGGAGTAAGGGGTAATTTATGTATGTACACTCATTCGCTCCGTCCATTCATCCGAGCACAGCGCGCGCTCGCGTGTGTGTTTTTTTTCATGAATGTCATCTCACGTGCTTGCGTACGCGGAAGTGTGGATTTCCTTACGTGACTCC
This sequence comes from Hetaerina americana, assembly GCF_022747635.1. Lineage (NCBI taxonomy): Eukaryota > Metazoa > Arthropoda > Insecta > Odonata > Calopterygidae > Hetaerina > Hetaerina americana. Next base: position 85,676,545 of record NW_027287095.1, read on the forward strand.
TCCGATGAGGGGGGGATGGCGGTGACATCTCTCGGCCGGGGGGGGGGGGGTGTGGAGGGACGAGAAAGGGATTGAATGCAGTGTGGGGGGCAGGGGAGGAGGCAGGAGATGGAAAGTGCACAGTTTCAACAAGGTCGGCGGAGAAGAGGCAGTTGATTGATTATGTATGCGGAACTTACGCCAGGGCCGGGGATAGGTCAACCCCTCCCATCATCGCGGTGCAGGTGATTGTACTGGAGAGGGAATCACCTGCGCAGTCGGCGATTGATCTTTGTACCCCCACCCTCTCTCTCTCTGCCTCTCAGAACATCCCTTTCCGTCGCGGTGCATTTCACGTGCTCGGATACCAACGCGAGGGTTGTGCCCAGAAGACGATTTCTTAGTCGCTCTAAGTCTGAGTCTCCTCAATAAAACTTCCCCTTCACATTTTACAGTCAACGCCTTAATCTCTCTGGTAATAAAGAACTAAATAACTTATCCACTGACATTATGAGTCGGGGCTTTCGATAAGATTCAATACAAATCCATTTCGAATAGAGTGTAAACTAATTTTCCGCAGTGTGAAAAAAATTTATATAAGTATTGTGCGAGGCATTTCCGACCCAAAGATTGAACGAATGATCAATCAGAAGGCGCAGTGGCTCTTCATAGTCAAAGAAGAAACTAAAAAATGAAATAATCCAATTTCGAAAACATTAATCTCCTCGAATTAAGGGGAAACCCGCAGTGATTTTGTTTTTAATTCTACCTTTGAGGCGATGTGAGGGATTTCTGCACTGGACCAGAAGCGATGAGCAGGTCCTTCTTGGTTACAGTGCCGTCACGTGATCGAGAAGGAGAGAGGGAGGTGAGGTTGCACCTGGAGTCCATGCGTATGATTCACTCATGGTCACGGTATGCAAATCTTCGGGTCGTCGTCTTGGCGGCGGCAGAAGGAGACGAGGCTCCCTCCCCTTGTAAGAGTTCTGAGATTGAAGCAGCTTCCATCTCTGGTTGGTGAGTCGCAAATGTTGCGGTGTCCTTGGGTCTTGTTACAGGGATTCATGCCATGCGTCCTAGAATCGACCCTTTCAAGCAAATGCGATTTTAAGGCAAACCTAAAAGGGTACGAGAAAAAGAACAACTTGTTACTTGATGGCTTAAGATCAATACACCAGGATGGAATTCTTATGACTGAAGGTAATCGTCCGCCTGGAGAACAAACATCCTGCGACTCATTATTAGAGCCAGTAGAGTGTCTGGTGTATTCAGACGTGCTCATTTAATCGCAATTGGGTAGCTTCTTACGCCTGAGAACATTTGATTGGCGCGTTGAAATGTCCTGATTGACATAAAAATAGGAAATCATCCAATGCAAATATTGGAGTAGGCTTCCATTGTGAACATTTTGATTCTTTATTCTCGTGTTAATTCCAAAAGATCATTTTCTTCGCGGGCATCCGGTGACAACGTTGATGACGCCTCACGGAGCGACTATCTATTGCATAGAATCACCGCTTGTTTACCCAATGTAATTATTGTAGAAGGATTCCATTTAGGGGTTTGAATATCTTCAGTTTCTGAATTTGCCGGAAGAGCCTCAGTCAATCTTCCGAAAAGTAGTAATGACCAAGCTTTGACAAATTCCAAAGAAACTGCGGGAGATGCCGCAACAGTCACTTTTAGCGGAGTCATCCGCTAATGTGCATTTCAGTGCAACAATTTCAGAGTGTAAAAATCATTCGCCTTGACTGGGATATCCCAGTCAAGGCGAATGATTTTTACACTCTGAAATTGTTGCATTGAGATGACCAAGCTTATTTGCATCTAAAGATTACTCCGAAAGCTTCCGCAAAGGTGCTTGGCTGGGGGTGTTAGGTCACCGTTCATGTGGGCAGAAATATTAGTTCATATATGCATTTGAATATATATATATATATATATATATATATATATATATATATATTTATTAGCTAATATGCAAAAACACCAGTTCAAATACATGCCTACATATGTACATCATGCAATAATTGTTGTGCTTCCAATTTGGTTTAGATCGCATATCGTGCGAGGGAAGAGCGAGAAACTGTCAGCAAATGTTTAATTTTCTCTTGGTGGTCGAATTTATCGATATGATTTAATTCCATGATACGTCATTCCCTCAGTGTTGCAAGAAAACTCAGTTATCCTGTACCTTTCTAAAAGTCCAAGTTTTGCCTTCTGTCTTCGTGAATCAAGAGGCTCTCCCCCTGATTCTCCCAGCATACTCTTTCAATTTAGAAAGATGTGTCCAACAATCTATTCACAGTGGTCTTCTGGCTATAATGAATATTGCGTGCGTTCAAATATCATGTCTTTGGACACCCTCGTTTGTACACCAGTTGTGTTGTTTTTCAGCTCTCCTGGATCTCCCTTTGAAACGTAGGTGGCAAAGAGAAGAGAATGGAACGGAAGAAATGAAATGGGCTTCCTCATTGCCGGATAATGAGTGATTTCATGCGTCTAAGCATTAGGGCTCAGTGTGATATGAAGTCAACTCTCATAACTACCATGACCAAATTTCGGGGTGTTTTCTTCTCTTTTTTATTCCACCAATGCGTTTTTTCTTGACTGATGGGTTTCTTTTTTGCTCGGGGATTTATTTCAGTTCAAGATGTTTCCATTTTTTTAACTTCATATAACCGATTACCCGATTGAGACTTTTGAGGGAAAATCCGACGAAGGGATAAATGAGGCTGTGGGAGATATTGAGAGAAGTAGTGGGAAGATCATGATAAAAGGCATTATGATAGTTGAGCGGGATTGAAAGTACAAAGAACTGATGAATGAAATAATGCAGGGAAAATTAGAGGAAGCCCACGCGAAATGTAGTACATAATTGTAGTCAGGCATCATTCAAAACATAGCTCAAATAAGTAGATTACCGATGATGATGTCAAAAGGTCAAAAAGCGTTGAACTAAGAACTAGGACGTTGAGTAAGGATGTTGAGAAAATATTTCTGAAAAATTTTGTATGGAGCGTAGTTATGTACGGCGCGGGAACTTGTTAATTGTGGCAAGATGACAGGCGTAGATTGGAGGCTTTTGAACTACGAGTGTGGTAAAGGATGAAAAAGTTGAAATTGACAGAAGGAAAACAAACGAGAAGAGCTAGGCATGGCGGAAATGGGGAGGATGAGGATTGTTGGGAGAAATCCAAAGGAGAAAGGAAAGGTGGATGATGGGCGATGGTATTTTGAAGACTGTTAGAGAGGGGAGAATGTTAGATAAGCGAGGAAGTGAGTTGGGATGAATGAAGGTAGAATGTAATGGAGGAAGGGTTTACTGTGGTGTGGAATAATCAGTTTGTGTCTCGGGCGAGGCTAAGAAATGTTAGGGATGTTAAGTTTGCGTCTATCCAAAACCTATCTCAAACGGCAGACTACCTAACGTACTAATAAAAATAATACTAGTATGTCTATTCGGAAAGGTGATGTAGGTCTGCTTACAGTCAGTTATTTGTATAATTCGACGCCAAATATTTACCTCGGCGCTCACGGAGCAATGGAATCGAGGTCCAGGTCGATCAATGATCTGGAAGGAAGCTGTTGCGTCGCCGTTGCGCTGCACCGACATCTGTGTCGCTGGCGGCGAGGTCAGGTCATTCGCCGAGAAAAAGAAAGGTCACTTCCGGAAAAAGAAATATCCACGTATTCGGAAACTTTCTTCTTTCTCACTAAGAACCCTTTCGCTTTCATCTTTCGTCCTCCTCATCTCTCTCTCTCTCCCTCTCTCCCCACCTCCCTTTCATTTCTTTCCTCCTCTCCCTTGTCAAGGGCTCACGCCTTGTGGTGAGACCTTGAATATCCCATCTCATTCCGGCAAAATTAGAGGGGGATTTGGAGGGATGAGAGGGAAAGGCGACGAGGAGGGATTGAAGCAATCACATACACAGGAATAGCAGTGTAATATGGGTGAACCGATTTTTGATCGTGTAAAGATTTCGATGAAATTCGGCAAATTTGTTCCATAGACCGTTAAGGTGTACACATGAGGAAAGAACGGTGCATCATTGGGTCAGTGGTATCGGAATCTCGACATTTTCGAATATTAAGAACCTAACTGAAGTGACATGTTATAATTTCGCAGAATTTGCAGAATTATCAGTTAAGCGTGTGATTAAAATGCTTATTAAGGGCAGAATTTGTTGTGATTCATTGATCTTTTCACGATAATAATAAGATACAAAGCTGAATATATTAATGAATAATTTTTTTCTAGTTAGATGTCATTATTTAAAAGTTTAAAATAAAAAAAACACGTTAATGGAAGGTTGAATGTTACACTAAAAATTGGATTGTTATTTTTTAAGTAGGTAATAATCTAATCTACTTGCAATTTATGTAAATCAATTTTTTAATCCACCCAACTCATGAAAAAGTTTAGAGAAAAATGTTGTTCCATCATATTGCTGCAACGATAATGTGATTCAAGGGGAAATTCCGACATTTCCAAAATTAAATTTCTTTGTTGAATGGAGGGCGACCAGACTTTAATTTTTTCACTTTTCGCAAGGCAATTGTGCAACGATGGTACGCTGCCGGGGGCTGATGCTGGTGGGATATCGGAAAGATTATTATGTGGAACGGGAAGGAGAAATCGACTCGGAAATGAAATAAGTCCTACGCTGAGTGAAGAAAGAAAGGGAGTGTATTGGTGAGGCTAGAGCAAAGGCGCGCTAAAATACATACGAGGTGTGTTCAAAAAGTAAGAGAATTTTATCTTTTTATGAAAAATTATTTGTTTATTCTTCAATATTCAAGTTGTCCCCTTCAAAGTGATCCCCTCCTGATATAATAAACTTATGCCAACCAATCCTCGAAGCAATTCTGATAAGCACTTTTTGGTATAGCCTTGAGCTCTTCGAGCGATGCAGTCTTTATCTCCTACATCGTTGCAAACCTCCGTCCTTTCATGGGTATCTTCAGTTTTGGGTGCAGAAAAAAGTCGTAAGGGGCCAAATCTGGCAAATATGGTGGCTGTGACATGATTGTGGTGTTGTTTTTGGCCAAAAAAATCTCTTAAAAGCGACGATGAGTGATGAGGTGCATTATCGTTATGCAATGAATTATTTTTCCACTATTCCCGACGTTTTTTTCGTATTGTTTCTCGCAAACGGCGCATTTCTTCAAGATAATACTCCTCATTGACTGTAAAAACTTGTGTCAAGAACGCCTGATGTACTTTTCCACGGTAATAGAAGAAAACAGTGAGCGAAACCTTGACATTTGATCGTACTTGGCGTGCTTTTTTCGGTCTTGGTTCTCTTGGGTTCTTCCATTGGGACAATTGGGCTTTCGTTTCGACGTCATAACCACATACCCATGATTTGTTACCAGTTACGATCGTTTTGAGCAAATCAGAATCATCATTGACGTCATTCCGCAGCTCCTGAGCGATGCTCATGCGACGGTTCCTCTGGTCAATATTAAGCAATTTCGGAACGAACTTCGCTGACTTGCACTTCTCATGCCCAAAAACTCCGCCAAAAACTGCATTGCACGAGTCAAACGATATGCCAACTTCCTCATAAACTTCTCTAATAGTGATTCGACGATTTTTCAGAGAATTTTCTTCACTGCTTCACCGTTTTCATCTGTTGTCGACGTGCTGGGGCGTCCAGAGTGGGGTTCGTCATTGGCATATTTTCTGCCATTTTAGAAGAGATTGTACCACTTTAAAATATTTCTTATTCAGAGCGGACTTAAAGTGTACCACTGTCAACTTTTCAATTGTTTTGGAGCAATTAATTTTATTTTTTTTACACACAATTTGATGCAAATTTTTGGATCCATTTTTTTTAATGGCAGAAAATCGATGAAACCACCAAAACAGGCCTAAAATTTTTGTATTTCAATAATAAACAAAAGATGCTATATCATTGAAACTGTAAACAAATATTTGGGACATGTGTAACAACAGGACAAAATAAAAAAATCGAAAATCGAATTTATGTTGCCCGCGAAATATGAAAAGTCACCTTACTTTTTTTAATACACCTTGTACCTACCAATTCTTGTGCATCTGGCACATCCACGAGCACGAAATAGTGCATTCGCGATCATGATGGGCAAATTGGAAGAAGCCGGAGGGGAAGAAACGGGAAGGAGAGACCCGACATGTCTGCCCACCACCGTTGGCTACATCTCCATAGTAATTTGCAAACCGCCGCTACGGTCTTTGGTAGAGGTTGATTCCAAACCAGTCGTGCGACATCAAAATTTAATGTTAATTGTACGCTGGTTACTTTCTGGAGAACTTAAATTATTTAAAAAAATTGACATATTTTTAATAAAAACTTACATGAACTATGATAAAATATTCTAAATTAAACGAGCATCGCAAAGACTCCAGGACTCGCGCCATTAAAAATTCAGCGTGGATAGTTCAGATACAAATACCGACAGATATTGAATAAAATTGATCCTAAATTTCCATGCCTTTAATAGTAATCCGCATTTTTATTTCCTATTAACGCATCTCCTTCTTTAGGCTTTCTCAGCGTTATTTGGAGATTTCTTCGAGCTGTATCTCTGACGCCCGTTTTCTGTTATTCAGAATTTCGCTATCCGATGAATAAGGCTCCGTCCCAGCGTGCACCAATGGAAAGGGGGGGGGGCGTGACCATGCGGTTTCGCACCTGTCACCTCACGCGTCGAAGCTCGCTACATCGCCTCGCGGTCGCGTGTAGTGAGAGTGATCGCTTGCGGTCAAAGAACATCTCGGTGAAGGACGGCAGATGTAGATCAGAAGTCAAGGGGTTAAGTGGGAGGGTAGGGAAGAGACTGGAGCGTGATAATGGCGCATTGGTTTCAATTCGCCGAGGAGCCGAAATCGATTAAGTGAGAGGAGGCAAAGTCGCCGCAGAATGAGAAAACATGCCGGAGAGACACAACGGAATAAATGATTTGGCTGTTGTAGGGAACTCTGGGCCAGCTCCGATATCAACCGGAAGAAAATCGGAGAGAGATATATTTCCAAACTAATAGATTTAAGATGACATTTGCCCCGAAGTCGGCAAGAGAAAGAAGAAACAGCTGCGACTCGCGTCCACTGGGTAACAAATGACATCATTAGGTAGTTTTTTATTTTAGAATTTATCGTTGCAAATAGGTAATGGCAACGGTCCAGTCTGATCAATGATCACTCTTACAATTCACATACATACGTACACGCACAAGAAAAACAAATAGGAGACAAAATATTCTTACGCACAATGACACATCAAATACAAACAAACTTCCACATCACATACACACAATATTTTAATAAGTACAACAGTATCAATGAAGTTTATCACCCAGTGGTTACTTTTCCCTTATTCTTAAAACTTGGATGGAAAGGGCTCAAACAAACCAAAAGACAGCTGGTTCCAATCAACAATAGTTCTGTTTAAAAAAGAGCATTTTTTATTATTTTTTGCGTTCTAGTTGAGAGTATTCGGGGTTTCTTCGCCTCTGTATTATAGCTACAGGCACAAACCTATGCAAACACCTATTGCGCATTTTCGGAATAATGTCTGAATCCTTTTTTCTTTTATTTTTTGCCCGTCTTTGAAGCTTGTTTTTTCTGCTTTAAATACTTCAAATCTCATTTAGACATTTCTGGTTTGTTTCTTTGCTTGTGCATAATCTTTGCATAAATTATTTGCACGCATACATCCCCACGATAATTATTTACGTTAGCCTATCGGCCTAGGTAGATTTTGGATGGACAGATGCGAACCACTACTGCAACTTCTAAGCTCCGAACTTATCACAACACTCGTACCGAACAGCCCCACATTTCTAGGAAACCATTTTTCAATTCCAATACTTTTCTTTCTGCATCTACATAGTACCATAAAGGCCACCACTAAAATATGTGGCAGGGAGTCATTTAGCATCCAAAATTAAGTTTTTCTTAATTGTTATTAAAAAAAGAGACGAAAAATTAATTCAAATAATTTAGAAAATTACACGCGTAAACTACTGGTATATGCACCTCGGTGTCTGAGATACTTTTCTACGCATTCTCTATTGAGTATGCGAGACGAGCTGGTAGTAACAAGAAGTATAAAGTAAAATAAACTAAATTTGGACGTTTTAAAAGGTTTCGAAAATGTGAACCAAGGTCAGGGCCAAAGTGATCGCTCGAAATTCCGGAGAATATTACACAACTCCTTGGCTCCCCATGCCCGATCATATGGACATTGTGTCACGCTGTTTTGCTTTCCATCGTGATTGTTATGGGCGCGATATGTTTGATGATAGGGAATGGACGATTTACGTGTACATGGAAAAATACAATATTGAGATATATTTACCAGGTAAATCTTTTGCACCTAACTCAAGTCAGCACCGCTTACGTATGCATTGAGTTATGCATTCACTATTTAAGGCCCGATATAATGTCGGCGCACTCGAGTATTTCATGTGGTCAGTAGCGGTAATTTGAAAGCTTCGGCCTGTTCGTATTGCCATCTTTTTCCAGAAATTCACATACAGTGTACGCGTCACACAGAGTTCTCTCGACTTTCTTGACACTGCACCATTCAGTCGAAGGCTGTGTGAATCTTTTAAGAGAATGTTTGTCGGTCTCGTTACTTCCCCATAAACGACAATACCATCTCCGAATGGTCTTCTCTTGTTTTTCGCTCTTCAGTTGACATCATCCATACTTCTAATGAACGTTAACAATTTCATCAGTCACACTTAAGTTCCATAGGAAATTACTCGTATATCTTGCTAATCAAAATGCCTTTGAGTTTATTGTTAACTTTTTGTTTGCGACTGTGGAAAAATTCGCAAATTTAGTTTAAAATTTCTTTATTCATTTCACTCCCTTGAGGCTTACGTATCACTTTGGCACGTGAAAATTTCATCAACTCCATAAATAACGCATCTGCTTATTTCTTCCTTCCTCCTGAATTTTTTAGAAGAACACAAACTAAAATTTAAGCTTTCCTATGCTCTTCTATGTTCTATAGCATTAGAACTTCGATATGAAGTTTTGCCCGTCGAGAAATTTGAAAATGTTGTTTTCTGACATTTTACAGGAGAGGGAGGTTTATGAAAAGGTCGGGAGATTGGACATTTTCCATACTTCTTAATGCATGATAATATGCGTCAACTTTTCCGATGATGGAGCATACGTACGCCGTTCTCTTCCATTATTCCCTATGATGCAGACGGACTAGCATCCACTGCCAGCGACCTCTGAAAAATTCTCGAGGGAGTCTCAAACAATTACGGCCAACGACAGCTTTGAGACAACTTTTCGCGCTCGAGCACTCTTTAAATAGTGAAAGTGAAAGAAATTAAATTTGTGATGGAAGGTTTTCGAAGACGATCGAGCTAAGGTTCACCGGCTGCAGATGTGCGTGACGGACGAGTACATCATCTGAATTCCTGAGCAAAGTTGCTCGTAGTAGTTATGTAACTGTGGTCGCGTTATGTAAAAGCATGGAGTTAACCCAGTGTGCGTTGAAAGAATGTCAAGGAAATCGCATGTCATTCATTGGGACATTCGCGAGGCGGAATGAATGGCATTCTGCGATGCTTCATTCGACATAAAATACGCATATAACGACTCATGGAAAAGTATATTATTACTTCTCAACTGGTGGCTTCATGCACCCTTACGGAGTTTGCATCAAGATGCCAAATTTATGTCTTTTTTATATAATATTCCAAAATTCTAGCCATAAGTGTACAATATCAAGTAACGATGATAAAATAGGATCTTACGGTGTAATTTTAAATAAAAATTGTCGTCGGAATGATGATATTTTAAACACGCTCTTGTGTCAGTGGAGAGCCACAATGAAAAGAATTATGGATTAATAGTGCAAAAATACGTGCTGTTCCCACGAAATAATGATATTATGTGCGCTATAATACATGATTTGTAACTATGTTAATATTACAGCACCTACCCGCTTATTTTTTAAATGGCATTAATCAATACGTGGGAAACAATAGCATTCTGTAAATCGCATTGTTTCAAATACTGGGTCGAATCCCGGCCAAGGCAAATGATATTTACACTCTGAAATTGTTTGCATGGTAATGCACATTTAGCTGATGACTCCGTTAAAAGTTGCTGCCGCGGCATTTCGCCAAGTTTTTTTAGAAATAGCCCAGGTAAGTTTTAGAGCATTTAAATCATTAACAAGAACCTCTGAAAGGTTAAGAACTGTATATTCCCATTATATATGTCTTCACAAACTACGATAGAATGAGTAATACATTACTTTCCATCAATTGTACTTTAACTTTACACAATACATTAACTCAGGTGGCACATTGACTCGTTCAGTGACCGACAAACCTCCTTAATAAAAAATTGTTCCCCCAAGGACAAAATATATGTAATGTTTGCTGTTGCCTGCCCTGATCTATGATATTCTAAGCATTTCACACATTGGATACCCACCGTGGCCTTGAGGGACCTACCTGTCGTCCATTGGAATGTGTTTACTGTCAAGAGGAGCGACAGGCCTCGCGTGATTGGAATCCGTGCCCCAAAGTTAGGCCCATTCGCTGTTCTCTCAAACATTCTAAGGCGTTAAATTCCGCATGAAATGAGGGGAATTCAGAGAAATCAAAACTTCGTCTTTCGATCAAAAGCATATTGAATGGACACTATTTTTTTGAAGACGGTCGTTTCTCTAAACTTTATCGCTATTCGGAGGCTAAGTCCGTATAAATCTTTTGAGATAAGTCGATAATATCTTCAAGTTGTCAGAACAACATTAAGCAATACCATGAATTTCACTACATTTAATTCACCTATCAAAAAAATGAATCAAATAAAAAAATTCATGGGTAAAATCTAGTAAAAGTAAAAATAGAGTACTTCCATTATTAATCGCATGCGGAAATACTCACTCCCCTTGCTCAGATGTTTATAAATGTATGTCGTAGTTACAGAGACGTTGAATAAGGATGTTAACAAAAGACTCTTCAAAACATTGATGTGGAGCGTCGTTGGGTACGGTGCGGAAACAAAATCGTTTTAAGCAGGATGAGAGGCGTAGATTTGGAGGCCTTTGAAATAAGGGTGTGGAGAAGGATGGAGAAAGTGAGTTGGAAAGAAAGGAAAACAAAGGAGGAAGTGCTGGGTGCCGGTGGAGTAGGAGAGGGGATTGTTTGGAGAAATCATAAGGAGGCAGGAAAAATGAATGCAAAGAGTGATTGGCGATGGGATGTTGAAGAATTCGATGGGGGCAGAATGTCAGGCAAACGAGGAAAGGGCAAGAATAAGATAGGAATGTTGGACGGAATGAAAGGAGGTACAAATGAAGTATGCGGAATTTAAGAGGGGTTTATTGTAATATAATGGAAGTCAGGTTGTGTCTCGGGCGAGAATAATCACGGGTGTTAAGTCTGTGTCCATCCAAAGCCCACCTTAAATGGTAAAATAATAATAATTCACAGATTTAGGTACTGTTTGTGACAAGAATTCTCGGCACTTGAGAAACCCAAACAACAAAAATAATACTTCTCTTTTCTGAATTATTTAAAATTTTAACGGGAGAGGCAAACAATACTCATGTTCACAGGCCAGAGGAAGTACTTTTCGTCACTCCATCAAAGTTCGATATTTTATGAACTCTCCATTGATATTGCAAATAAATAACGGGAACCAATTAGGTGAACGATTAACTATACGTAAGTGCTCACAGAGAGACTGATTAATGGAGATGAAGTTTTAACAGAAAGGAATATCAGAATGGCATCTCAGTGTACGACCGAAGGGAAATTACATTTAATAGCCCTGCTTTAAATTGTCATAATTTATCTTGAAGATATTGAACTTTCAGCACGTTATCAGCTATTTTCTTGAATAAGCAATTACTGAACATAATTATTCTTTAATAATATATTTCACGAATAATGCCAATGGTTGTTGCAGGAGACAATACAGTGATTATTATATTATTATTATTATTATTATAAATACACATGTGCTAATAGACACTGTCAAGTGGCACACAAGTCCCAAACAATTGCAAAATATAATACATAAAACCAGACAAACACAGATATCTTAAACAAAACAAGTGAATCCTCATCCCATTTACAACCATTAACCAGCAAGAAAAAAAAAGATACATAAAAAAAATTAAGCTATAACATATAATACCATACACCACACATAAATCAAATTTTTACATATATACCTTACATCTATTCTTAAAAGTATACACTCTGTTAGGAAAGGGCTCGAATATTTTTGCAGGTAAGGTGTTCCACTCAACAATTGTTCTATTTAGAAATGAAAATTTTTTTTTATTTGTCCTCTGTGCCCGGCATTTTATCTTAAATTTGTGATCATTTCTGCCTATAAAATTTGGGTTCCCCGCCTCTTTCCTAAGATCTGCCCAAGCTTTCTCCCCCTTCAAAATTCGGAACATTCCACAAAGTCTGCTTACTTTCCTTCTAGTTTCTAGAGGTTCCCAGCCCAGCGTTTCTAGCATGTCAGACACACTCTCCATCCTCCTATGCTTCCCCAGTACATATCGGGCAGCCTTTCTTTGCACCTTTTCCAGTTTTTTAATATGACCTTCTTCATGAGGGTCCCATACAAGAGAAGCGTACTCTAAAATTGGTCTTACTAGGGTCTGATAAGCCTTCTCCTTGGTTGCTCTAACGTTATAGAAGCTTTAAAAAATTCATGTTTGAAATGAGACTAGAGAAAATCTTCTGTTAATGTAGAAAACACTTAATTTGAAATGTAATTTTCATTAGAGTCTACATAGTTTTCGTTCTTGCCGGTGAAAGTAGTTGTGTGGTATGTACTAAAAGACTTAAACTAAAGACAAAGTCTATCGTTCAATTCATAGGCAGTTTCTCTTTAATTATGGATACCCAAGGCACAATTACTTACCAGTTAGGCCCGTCCATAATCAGGTAAGCTTTCAGTGATTTTTCCAGCATGAAGTTTGGTGCAAGGATAAGCTTATCGCAGTAGTAAGTTCCCATTTCAGACAGAAACGAGATCTTGCTTACAGTGGCTTGGACATTTTTAAGGCCGTCGTTTCGTTACCTGAGTTGATTTTTACTGCCGGGCATGCTTATCGCTGATTGGTGACTAGAGCCCCTCCCCTCGGAATTCGTAATGGCTTCATCGAGGTCCTCCCGATTGAACGCGTCAGCATGTGGTGTCCAATCGAGCTCTGAATCACGCATAAAATACGGTCAGCTTTGTTAGCGCGACGTCCTGGTCAACCCTCCATTTCTTATAATTACTAAAATTGATCATATAATAAAATTATCAAACAAGGCTCGACAATTACAACGCATTGCAATTACTATATTACACCAGATATTCTTAATTTCTTTACTACAAATCTCACGGGAAACATCGGAGATTTCAATCAGTGAAATCATTAGAATATTTATAGGTCACGGACCTCAATCGTCACTTCGGACGAAAATTTCGTCAATCCGACGGATAATTTTCAGGGTGAAATGATTTTTCCTGTCGACGGAAATATGCGCCGTGAACTTGAATATGGAGTCATTATCCTCCTTTAATATCTTGCTTCAGTAATCCAGAGTTTTAGGGAACAGCGTCAATTAACGATTCCATCAATTTGAGCCAGAAAAAAATCCACGAAGGTAAGAATTGGAATGGAAGATGAGTCGAATGAGTCGCGTGGGAATTTTTGTGCGCATGGAATTAAGTCCTAATGGAAAGAAGGTTTACTTAATGTCAGAGAACGGAGATTAACAACTTGTTTACATGGATTCAGTCAAAAAAATTAGAATTTGTTAACAAAAGTATTGGTCGCTAATACAATAAAACTACAGATATCTCGATGCTGGTCACTAGTTAGTCATAATCGCTCAGAAAACGATTCTGATCGCTGTGTTATTCACGACTAAATATCGCATTGATCTTTCATCTTACGTGTATCTTAGATGGTCATCCCTTCCGGAACTGTTTTGCACGCAGCCCTCCGCTTAAGTCTTCTCCGTACACCGACCTCCTTATGCCCACACCTTTCCTCACTTCCACAACTGTAATTACGTGTTGCATCCATCTGATATCTTCATCTCAAGCTCTTCCTACTCGCTTTTCCCTTCACGACGATTTTCTTCGTCAAGATCCATTGCGTCTCTAAGTGTTTCTGATGCATGAAATATATCCCTTCTTCTCTTTACATGTTCTATCGGATTTCTTTCCCCTCCTACTTCTCCTAGAACCTATCCGTTAGTTACGCGATCCGTCTTTGTCATCTTCGCCTTTCTCCTTCGGGACCACATTTCTAAAGCTTCTTATCCTCTCCCTTCTGCTGCTGCTATTTTTTAACACATTATACTACCCAAAACCTTTAATTAAATGGATATGATTACATTTATTGATTTAGGGCATGCAATGATATAAGTTGTCCTTGACGAAACATTGAGGTTATAAAATTTTCTCTCAAAGATTATAGGAAATAAATACAATGAGTAAATTCAAGAAAACAGATAAATGAAATTCTCGAGAAGAAGGAAAGCTAAGCTAAATATTAAAACAGGGAAAGGGAAAGAAAAAACTAGACCAGGTGTAGAATTTCATGCATTGGCAGAACTTAAGAAGAAAAAGAGGCTTTGTGATGGGAACATAAGGAGGAAAATTGCATCAGCGAAAGAGGCATTTGGAAGAAGGAGAGTGCTGATGACTGAGTTATGAGATTGGGTACTCTGAGTAAAGATGTGAAAAAAATATTAGTAAAGAGTTCAGCACGCAGCTCAGTGCTTTTATGAACTGGAGACCTTGTCTTCGAGGCAAGAGGACGAGTAAAGATTGGAGGTTTTCAATACGTGCGTGTGGTGGAGAATGGGGAGTATAAGTTCAGAGAGGAATACGAACTCTATGAGTTCATAAATAGGGTGGGTGAAGAGATTAGGTTACTGGAGGGAATCCGGAAAAGGCAGAGGAAGTAAATGGAGGAAATTTTGAAAAGGAATAGGATATCGGAGGCCGTAAAAAAGAATGGAGAACGTTGGGAAAGCGGTGCGTAGAGGAAGGAAGAGAGCGGGCTTGCTAAACAGCATGAAGGCGGCGTTAGAAGTTATAATGAAATGAAGAAGGAAATAGGATTTCCCGCGATACTTAGAAAGAAATTCCAAAGAAACTGCGGGAGATGCCGCAACAGTAACTTTTAACGGAGTCATCCGCTAATGTGCATTTCAATGCAACAATTTCAGAGTGTAAAGAGGATGGCGAATGATTTTTACACTCTGAAATTGTTGCATTAGAAAGAAATTGTCGTTAGGGACGTCCAAAACCTACCTTCATACAAAATAAGGTAGAATACCTTAATTGATTTTAATGATAACATTCTTGGAATTGCAGTTATAATAAGAACCTTCCGAATTGAACTCCTACGAAATAATATTCCCAGGTGATCAATGATAAGGCCGAACTCCTCCAACGAATTTCCTTCAAATGTCTCCACTGAATCCATTTCTCCAGGCGGAGTGAGGGGCAAATCGAACTGTGAAACGGTTTACAAAAAAAGAGAGCGACAATAATTTAAAACAACAAGGAGCCCTCCCTTCTGACCCCGTCTAACGCGTATTATTCCCGAAGTGTCACTTCGCTATCTTTTTAGTCCGTTTCCCCCATAACGATTTTCTCACTCCCGGCAATCTCCCTCTCGCTTCTCCTCCGTTCGTCCTGCATATCTCTCTGTCGGTGGAGAGAGAGAGGGGGCGTCCGCACGCGAGAGTACTGGCCTACGTGTTCAGACCGGTCCTCCCTCGTATCTTGGATTTGAATAGCTCCCCCCCCCTTGCCATTTCAGAAACACCTCCACCCCCCGTTCGCCCGCCGCATCACAAGTACGAAGGATAAGAAAATTAGTCTGAACTCGAAAACAGTCCGATTACCCCGCCGTCAAATGCCGCGTTTTCAAACGTGAGCATATCCTCATTAGCAATTGTCTTCTGCTCACTGCAGTCCTCTTGCTTCTTCCATAGCTGGGGATCTTACCTGCTGTGCACCAAAAGTCTCCCATTTGTTCCAGCCTGCAATTCCCAAGTCTCGCTTGAATATCCTCTCCCTTAATTCGACTGCAGACCATTGTCTTGGGTTTATTCTTGTTTGTCTTGAGGTTTTCATTGTTCATTCCCCTTATTATTATGGCTCCGAATTTGTTCATGCATGTCAGAGTCTTATTTACTGTTTTTTTAAAAATTAGTTCCGAGGATAATTCATCGATCCATGGCCCCACATTCCCCTTTCCTATAAATCCTTCACTGAAGCATCCGATTCTAAGATTGCAGTCTCCTCTCCCAACAACGTCATCAGTATTCTTTTCCTCCAGTATTCTGGGGTGCATTTCGTCTTCAATGAGAACATTCTCAATTGCTATCCCGAATTGCATTGATTTTTGCTTAGTCCTCACAAAAATAATGTCTAATGGTTCTTTTAAGCTGCTTCAAAGTTTTCCTGGACAAACTTATGATACATCCCTTCCACTTTACACTACTTCACATGAATTCCTCATCCATAATTTGTTTGCTTTCCCAGTATTTTGGCTCTTCCTCATTCCTTGAATTTGTGCATGTACTTTCTTATCTCTTCTTGTAGGTACGTCACTTCTTCTGGATCGTGGTTCGTTTCATTATTTTCAATTCTTTATCTATTGTACTTTGGTATGCCATCTTTCGCTTAGGAAAAATTTCTAATTTCTATGGTTTTACATTGTTTTATTTGGATTTTCGAATTTGAGATAACAATTCGTTAATAACTTCAATATGATCACTGTAGATGTCTGCCCCCATATTAAACGCATCTTTGAATTATTTCATTTGATTTACACGGGGTAGGATTTCTTTCCCGTAAATCTATACTTTACTATACATTACTTCTATGAATGAAATCAATTTGGATCTTAACATCTCATGGTACCTTACATGCATCATATCTCATTCGTAATTTTTTTGAAAGAGCGTGTTTGCATCCACATATTTCTCCTGTACGGAGAACTCTAAAAACCTTAATCTTTTTTCGCTTCACATCCCTAGTCCATATCTTCCCATTCTCCTAATCTTCCCATACCTTCTTGGCGTATCTCCGGCGATCGCATTCCTGTCTTCCGAGATTATTAAATTTTCCTCTTCCTTTCAAATTTAGAGATAGAGAGAGGGAAATAGAAGATTTACGACACGAAAGATGGCCAAGACCGTCGGACCGCTACCTGATGCTTTGGAATCTCGTTTTACTGCAGGTGTTTCGCACGCGATACAAAATTCAACGCGGGACCTTCCTCAGTTGTTCCCCGTTGATAAAAATAGAGTGCGATTTGATGAGAACTGGGGATTAGGATTCGGAAGAATAGAGGCGATCCTCTCGGGTGACTTGTCCTTCGGGATGATGGATGGAATACATCTCTCTAATCCCGGGTCGAAGGCACGATCCAAGCAATAGGAACACATAGGCTCACTTTCCCCCGAGGACATTCATTCCCGTGTTTATCACGCACTGACAGAGCCATCAAAGTAGTACATGTATCCACGTCGTGGGATGCAGGGGGAATTTTGATGCATGTCCAAAGATTCCATAGGAAGCCTGTAATGCCAACTTAGGAGGAAAGTGCTACGAATCGGTAACCGAGAGGAGATGAGGCTATAGGAGACACCTAAATCACCTAACCCAAGCTATCTGGGTACCCACCAATGGTGACCATCGGCTTTACCCTGTACACGCAATCTTTCTTCCGCAACCATCTCCTACGTAGTATGTACATCTTTCCGAATGACAATTCTGTCTACTCAGCGATACTTTCTGAATTAATGAAACGCTCCATACGCAACCACGGTCGTTCTTCAACTGTTTTACAGGTTGACGCGCGGTTTGGTTATTTGGCAAAATTCGTCCGAGGGGGAAGAGAAGCTGCCTAGATGTAAAAAGATAGGACGAGGTAAATATTTCCTCGTATTTTTTATTCATTTAATTTGGTACCCTGAAAGCCACCGCTAGGGTGTATGGCAGGGAGCGAACACACAACAGACTAATTTTTACCCGAACATGGCCCTAAAGCGGTCGAACAAAGTTATTATGATCCCTTATCGTTCGCGAAAAAATTGACATCTTAAATCTATCTGTTCTACACTTAATCTCCCTTATTTTATTAGCATGATCTCTCCTACCGTAGTACGATGGGGGTAATAATACCTTTTCAACATCTCTGCTAAAGAGACCTCCTTCCAATTTATGAAAAAGATTTAATCTGTAATTTAACCATCGCTACGTGAGTGATTCCCAGCTTAGCTGCTCTAATACTTGGGATGCGCTACTATATTTATCATAAGAACGTTTTATAAATCTAGCTCCTCTACACTGCACGCGATCCAATTCGGCAATCAATCCAACTTCACAAGGATCCCATATACTCGCAACATATTCGAAATGATGCCTAGC